>NW_017671808.1:38027-70440 GCF_001879085.1 Nicotiana attenuata
ATATATATATATATATATATATATATATATATATACACACACACACACACAGCGGAATCGAAATACAAAACAGATAACCAATATGGGAGGGTAACATGTTGTGGGGAGTATAATAAATTCCAAATAAGAGTCGTCCAATAATAAAGGAATATAGCACAACTCAATAGTACGTAATGAAACAGAATTCAACCAGTGCACGGCATCACCCTTCGTGCTTTTACTCTCGTCCTCACCAAGCAATGACATGTGCACGGCATCACCCTTCGTGCTTTTACTCTCATTCCTCACATATATCAATAGAATCGGCACGGAATGGTACATCGTGCGGCACGGCATCACCCTTCGTGCTTTAAGACTCTTTCTCATAATAAGCAACCAATGCACGGCATCACCCTTCGTGCTTTACACTCTTTCCTTGCCATAAACAAACAGTGCACGGCATCACCCTTCGTGCTTTAACGCTCTTCCTCACCCAATCAACAATCACAGATAAGGGTAAGGGAATAAATAAACAATAATAAAAATCCGGGCAAGGGAACACAAACAACAATTAAAAACCCGGCAAGGGCACAATATCAATAACCAACAACGTCCCAGCAAGGGAATGAATATGAACTCTTTTCTTTCTTTCACTTTCATCTCATAGTTCACATTATCACTTGAGCCAATGCTCCAAAGAGTTACTTATCTCATATACCTTCACAATTTGTATTTCAACCCGAGCCAATGCTCCACGAAGTTTCAAGATCACAATTTCTTTCACAAGGTATTTACAATATATAGAAGTCATCATTTAAGCGTGGAAGGCATAAGAACAACCAAACTATCCGCAAATAAGGACTTACGGTCATGCTAGACACCAATGCATAGATACTCGTCACCATGCCTATACATCGTACTCGACAATTAGCAAGTTACAAATAAGACTCAACTCCTATTCCCTCAAGCTAGGGTTAAACCAAACACTTACCTCGATGCCTTGAACTCAACTCAAGCCTCAACTATGGCTTTACCCCGTAATTCTACCTCCAATCCGCTCGAATCTAGCCACAAATTACTTAATTGCATTAATAAACACTAAATGAATCAATTTGAATGCATAAAAATGAATTTCCCAAAGTTTTTTCCAAAAATTCCAAAATCGCCCCCGGGCCCACGTGGTCAAAACCCGAGGTTCGAACCAAAACCCGATACCATTCCCCCACGAACTCAAATATGTAATTTGTTTTAAAATCGGACGTCAAATTGAGGTCCAAATTCCCAATTTCTAGAAAACCTAGGTTCTATCCAAAACCCCCAATTTCTCCCATGAAAATCATTGATTTTAAGTTGAAAACATGTTAAATGATGTTAATGATTGAGAGAGTTAAGTAAAAATCGACTTACAAATGATTTGGAATGAAACTTGTTCTTGAAAAATCGCCTAAGGGGTTGTATTTTGAAAGTGGGGTGAAAAATGACTTGAAATTCGTCTAAGTATGAAAAATGCAGGTTGCAGATGTGGGAAATGCGAACTGGGGTTCGCAATTGCGAACCCCGACCTGCTACTTTGGGAATTGCGGACAAAAGTTCGCATTTGCGAACCATTGGCATATTTGGGGACTTCGCATTTGCGAGCAGAAGCGTCGCATTTGCGAAAGTCCCAGCTTTCGCATTTGCGATGCTATGATCGCATTTGCGATCCCTGTGCAATGTGAGCAACTTCGCATTTGCGAAGGATTTTTTGCATTTGTGAGTCAGGCTTCGCAAATGCGAAGCCTGCAGGTCAGATCACACCAGCATATTTCCAAGTTCAAAAATGCACTCTGTGGCCTATCCAAAACTCACCCGAGCCCTTGGGGCTCCAAACCAAATATACACACAACCTCAAAAACATCCTACGGACTTACTCGTACGATCAAATCGCCAAAATAACATCAAAAACAACAGATCAAGCCTCAAAACTCATGAATTCTTCCCAATTTTCATAGAACATCAATTTTCCATTTTAAGTCCGAAACACGTCAAACGACGTCCGATTTCAACCAAACTTTACAGAAAGCGCTTAAACTATATATAAGACTTGTACCGGGCGCCGAAACTAAAATACGGGCCCGATACCACAGTATTTAATAAAATTTCATTTCCAATTTCCTTAATAATTTCAGAAAAACAATTTTACTCAAAAATTCATTTCTCGGGCTTGGAACCTCGGAATTCTATTCCGGGCATACGCCCGAGTCCTATATTTTTCTACGGACCCTCCGGGACCGTCAAATTACGGGTCCGGGTCCGTTTACCCAAAATGTTGACCGATGTCAAATATATTCATATTAATATCAAAATTTAGCATTTTTCACATAGAATTCATATTTAAGCTTTACGGCTACGCGCCCGGACTGCGCACGCAAATCGAGGCAACCCTGAATGAGGTTTTTGAGGCCTTGGAAGCACGGGATGAATGAGAAAACAGGTGATGACCCTTTGGGTCGTCACATTCTCCACCTCTAAAACAACCGTTCGTCCTCGAACGGACAAAAGAAAAAAGTACCTGAGTCGGGGAAAAGATGAGGATAACGACTCCGCATGTCAGACTCGGACTCCCAGGTTGATGCCTTAGGAGGCTGACCTCTCCACTGAACACGAACAGAAGGGAAACTCTTGGATCTCAACTGACGAACCTGCCGGTCCAAAATAGCTACCGGCTCCTCCTCATAATAGAGATCCTTGTCCAACTGGACAGTGCTGAAATCTAACACGTGGGCTGGATCGCCGTGATACCTCCGAAGCATGGACATATGAAAAACTGGATGCACGGCTGATAAGTTGGGCGGCAATGCAAGTCTATAAGCCACCTCTCCCACTCGATCAAGAATCTCAAACGGACCAATGAACCTAGGGCTAAGCTTGACCTTCTTCCCAAATCTCATCACGCCCTTCATAGGCGACACTCGGAGCAATACCCGCTCACCAACCATGAAAGCTACATCTCGAACCTTACGATCCGCATAGCTCTTTTGCCTAGACTGAGCTGAACGAAGCCTATCCTGAATGATCTTGACCTTGTCCAAGGCTTCCTGAACCAAATCCGTACCTATCAACCAAGTCTCTCCCGGCTCAAACCATCCGACCGGAAATCGGCACCGCCTACTATACAAAGCCTTATAAGGAGCCATCTGGATGCTCGACTGGTAGCTGTTGTTGTAGGCAAACTCCGCTAAAGGCAAGAACTGATCCCATGAACCTCCAAAGTCAATAACACAAGCCCGGAGCATATCCTCCAAAATCTGAATAGTCCGCTCGGACTGACCGTCCGTCTGGGGATGAAATGTTGTGCTCAACTCAACCCGTGTGCCCAACTCTCGCTGGATTGCTCCCCAGAAGCGCGAGGTAAACTGCGTACCCCGATCCGAAATGATAGATGCCGGCACACCATGAAGGCGAACAATCTCCAGGATATAAATCTCAGCTAATCTCTCGGATGAATAGGAGACTGCCACATGAATGAAATGCGCTGACTTGGTCAGCCTATCCACAATGACCCAAACTGCATCGAACTTCTTCCGAGTCAACGGAAGTCTGGTAACGAAGTCCATAGTGATCCTCTCCCACTTCCACTCGGGAAGCTCAATCCTCTGAAATACACCACCAGGCCTTTGATGCTCGTACTTAACCTGCTGACAATTCAAACAACGAGCCACATATGATATGATATCCTTCTTCATTCTACGCCACCAATAATGCTGCCGCAAATCCTGATACATCTTCGCGGCGCCCGGATGAATAGATTACCGGGAACTATGGGCCCCCTCTAAGATCAACTCTCGAAGCCCATCCACATTAGGCACACAAACTCGCCCCTGCAATCTCAAAACTCTATCCGCATCTAAGGTAACCTGCTTGGCACCTCCTCGCTGCACCGTGTCTCTAAGGACATACAAATGGGGATCATCAAACTGCCGATCACGGATACGCTCCAATAATAAAGAACGAGCGAACGTGCAAGCTAATACTCGGCTAGGCTCAGAAATATCCAGCCTCACAAATCGATTGGCCAAAGCCTGAACATCCAAAGCAAGCGGCCTCTGACTGACCGGAATATAAGCAAGACTGCCCATACTGGCTGACTTCCTACTCAAGGCATCGGCCACCACATTGGCCTTCCCCGGATGATATAAAATGGTGACATCATAGTCCTTCAACAATTCCAACCATCTCCTTTGCCTCAAATTCAACTCCTTTTGCTTGAACAGGTACTGAAGACTGTTGTGATCAGTGAACACCTCACAAGCCACGCCATATAAATAGTGCCTTCAAATCTTTAATGCGTGAACTATGGCTGCCAATTCTAAGTCATGCACTGGATAGTTCTTCTCATGAATCTTCAACTGCCTCGAAGCATAGGCAATGACCTTGCCATCCTGCATCAACACTGCACCAAGCCCAATACTGGAAGCATCACAATAAACTGTATAAGGCCCTGATCTTGTGGGCAAAACCAACACCGGTGTCGTAGTCAGAGCTGTCTTGAGCTTCTGAAAGCTCGCCTCACACTCATCCGACCATCTGAACTGGGCACCCTTCTGGGTCAATCTAGTCATCGGGGCTGCAATAGATGAAAATCCCTCCACGAAACGTCTGTAACAGCCTGCCAACCCCCAGAAACTCCGAATCTCTGTGGCTGATGCTGGTCTAGGCCAATTCTTGACTGCCTCAATCTTCTTCGGGTCCACCTGAATACCCTCCGCTGATACAACGTGACCCAGAAATGCTACTGAACTCGGCCAGAACTCACATTTGGAGAACTTGGCATATAACTGGCTATCCCTCAGAGTCTGAAGAACCACTCTAAGGTGCTGCTCGTGTTCCTCCTGGCTGCGGGAGTACACCAAAATATCATCAATAAAGACTATCACGAACATGTCCAAATATGGCATGAACACTCGGTTCATCAACTCCATAAATGCTGCTGGGGCATTGGTCAACCCAAATGACATGACCAAGAACTCATAATGCCCATACCGAGTACGGAAAGCTGTCTTAGGGACATGGGATGCCCTAATCCTCAACTGATGGTAGCCAGATCGCAAGTCAATCTTGGAGAATACCCTGGCACCCTGAAGCTGGTCGAACAAATCATCAATCCTCGGCAGTGGATACTTATTCTTAATCGTTACCTTGTTCAATTGCCGGTAATCAATACACATTCTCATTGACCCATCCTTCTTCTTGACAAATAACACCGGCGCACCCCAAGAAGAGACACTGGGTCTAATAAAATCCTTCTCAAGCAAATCCTGCAACTAGTCCTTTAACTCCTTCAGCTCCGGCGGGGCCATACGATATGGCGGAATAGAAATGGGCTGGGTGCCCGGAGCCAAATCAATACAGAAATCAATGTCCCTGTCGGGTGGCATACCCGGCAAATCTGAAGGGAAAACATCTGGAAACTCCCAAACAATAGGCACAGAATCTATATGAGGAACCTCGGCACTGGAATCGCGAACATAGGCCAAATAGGCCAGACACCCCTTCTCGACTATACGTCGAGCCTTCACGTACGAAATGACGCTGCGGGTATAATAACCTGGAGTGCCTCTCCACTCTAAACGAGGCATGTCCGGCAAAGCTAAGGTCACAGTCTTGGCATGGCAGTCCAAGATGGCGTGATAGGGTGTTAACTAGTCCATACCCAGAATGATATCAAAGTCAACCATATCTAAGAGCAACAAGTCTACACGGGTCTCAAGACCGCCAATCACTACAACACACGAACGATGGACTCAGTCAACCACGATAGAGTCCCCCACCGGTGTAGACACATATACAGGAACACCCAATGCATCACTAGGCATGACCAAGCATGGTGCGAAATAAGATGAAACATAAGAATACGTAGACCCTGGATCAAATAGTACCGAAGCATCTCGATCACAAACCAGAATTGTACCTGTGATAACTGCATCTGAAGCCTCAGCCTCAGGCCTGGCCTAAAGAGCATAACAACGGGGCTGGGCCCCACCACCCTGAACCGTATCCCTAGGTCGATCTGCTGCTGGCTGACCTCCACCCCTGGCGGTCTGGGCTCCACCTCTATGACCTCTACCTCCACCTCTAGTACCTCTACCCCCGCCTCTAGCTGGCTGGGCTGGCTGTGGAGCACCTGGTGCTTGGACCATGGCACGAGAATCCTGGCGCGGAGAATTGCTCGGTGCTCGAGGGCAAAATCTGGCAATATTATCCGTGTCACCACAAGTGTAACAAGCCCTCAGCTGCTGAGTCTGCTGTCCCTGTCGACCTGAATGGCCTCCGCGGAAACTCTGAAGTGGCGGTGCGCTGATAGGAGCTGGCGGTGCACTGAGTGACTACTGATCGGAATAGTATGCCTGAGACCACGACCACCTGATGTACCGTGAGAAACCTGAAGGGCCGACTAAAAGGGCCTAGGAGGATGGCCTCTACCATATGAATCTCTACCTCCAGATGAGGTACCACTGAATCTGCCGGAATGACGGGCTCTCTTGTCTCCCCCGTGACCACTCCCCTGTGACAGAACCATCTCAACTCAGCGGGCCACATTGGCCGCCTCCTGAAAGCTGATCTCAGTCCAGTCTCCCTAACCATCTGGAGACGAATCGGCTGAATCAAACTATCAATAAACCTCCTCACCCTCTCTCTCTCGGTGGGAAGTATGACAAGAGCATGGCGAGATAGATCAATAAACCGGGTCTCATACTGAGAGACCGTCATAGAACCCTGCTGGAGGCGCTCGAATTGCCTCCGATAAGCATCTCTCTGAGTAACGGGGAGAAACTTCTCCAGGAACAACTCTGAAAACTGATCCCAAGTCAAAGACGGCGACCCTACTGGTCTGGCTAAACAAAAATCTCTCCACCAAGTCTTGGCGGATCCAGATAGGCGGAATGCAGCAAAATCAACTCCATTGGACTCAACAATGCCCATGTTCCGAAGAACCTCGTGGCAGCTATATAAGAAATCCTGTGGATCCTCAGAAGAAGCACCGCTGAATGTAGTAGTGAAGAGCTTGGTGAACCTATCCAGCCTTCACAAAGCATCTGCGGACATAGCCGCTCCATCGCCGGTCTGAGCGACTACCCTCGGCTGAACTGCCATAGCTGGCTGAACCACTGGAATCTGACCCTGGGGAGCTACCTGCTCCGGAGTACGTGTAGCAGGAGTCTGGGCTCCTCCTCCAGCCTGAGAAGTGGTTGGTGCTACAGGAAGCAATCTTGCTCGGGTGACACTCTCCATGAGGCCCGTCAACCGGACCAAAGAGTCCTGAAGAACTGGGGTAGCAATAAACCCCTCTGGGACCTGAGCTGGGCCCACCGGAACTGCTGCGGCTGGGGCCGTAACCTCCTCCTCGAAGTCAACCTGAGGCTCCGCCGCTGGTGCAACTGCTTGGGGCTGAGCTCTGCCCCTACCTCGGCCTCTAGCACGGCCTCGTCCTCGCCCTCTGCCCCTAGCGGGAGCTGCCTGGGGCTCAGACTGCTGATCGGTAGATGAATAAGCGCGTGTTCTCGCCATCTGCGAAAGAACAGAGTGGAAATCCAATTAGCATTGAGAAACAGAACCGCACGACTAGAAAGAACAAATGTGAAACTTTTCCTAACTCTGTAGCCTCTGTGGGATAAATACAGACGTCTCTGTACCGATCCCTCAGACTCTATCAAGTTTGTCTGTGAGTTGTGAGACCTATGTAACCTAGTGCTCTGATACCAACTTGTCACGACCTGGATTTCCCACCCTCGAGGGTCGTGATGGCGCCTACTCGTAGTAGCTAGGCAAGCCAATTTGATTACTTTTCCATTAATAAACAATTCTTATTAACAATTTATGACAACAATATAAAACAATAAAACTAATTAATAGCGGAAGTCTTAATTATAGAAACTGAATAAAACACGGAGTAGTCAATATAAGCCTCTACCCAAGACTGGTGTCACAATACTCACGAACTGCTAAGAATTTCTAAATACAAGGGTCTGAAAAAAACACATAAGTTGTTTGTCTCAAATACAAAGAGGCAACAGTCTAAAAGGGAGAATAAGAGAGAGACGCCGGGCCTGTGGACACCTGCAAGCTACCTCGGGTCTCACGATACTGAAAGCCTGCTCCCGTGCTAATGTTGTTGCTGCTGCTGCTCCAAACCTGGGCCTGTGCTAAAAAAAGACAGAGTGTAGCATCAGCACAACCGACCCCATGTGCTGGTAAGTGTCTAGCCTAACCCCGACGAAGTAGTGACGAGGCTAGACCAGACTACCACATAAACCGGTGCAATTTCATATATATATACAGCGGAATCGAAATACAAAATAGATAAACAATATGGGAGGGGAAACTGTGACGACCCGGCCCGTCATCACATGAGTTACCGCCCCATTTTCCCCATTTTCTGCTTCCTCATGTTTTATTATAAGTGTCTTGAGTGAACGAGTCGATTTGGATTGGTTTTGGATGGAAATGAGACACACAGTCTCTTTAGGGAAGGTTTGTATTGGAAAAGTCAACCGGATGTTGACTTGTGAGTTAGAGGGCTCGGATGTGATTTCCGGTGATTTAGTTAGCTTCGGAGGATGATATGTGACTTAGGAGTGTGATCGGAATTTGTTTTGGAGGTCCGGTGTAGAATTAGGCTTCAATTGGCGAAGTTAGTATTTTGGCGAATTCCGGTTGATGGGTGAGATTTTGATCCGAGGGTCAGAATGGAATTTCGAGAGTTGTTGTAGCTTCGTTAGGCGATTTTGGATGTGTGTGCAAAATTTCAGATCATTCAGAGGTGTTTTGGTTGGGTTTTTGATCGAATGCGAGTTTCGGAAGATTTGGATGAACTTAGGCTTGAATTTGATGTAATTTGATGGTTTAGGTGTTATTTGTGGTGTTTTGATGATTTAAGCAAGTTTGAATAAGGTGTTGGATCATGTTTGTGTTTTTGGTTGAGGTCCCGGGGGCCTCGGGGTGATTTCGAATGGCCATCGGGATGATTTTGGACTTTGTGAAATTGCTGGTTTTGCTGGTATCTGGTGTTTCCGCATCTCCGGAATAAGGGCCGCATATGCGGTTCCGCAGATGCGGGTGATTGGTCGCAGGTGCGGTCCATGGCTCGATTTGAAGTTTTCGCAGATGCGGAAGGATAGCCGCATCTGCGAGACCGCAGATGCAGTATTCGTGTCGCAGAAGCGGAGGAGGTGGATTTGGGAATTTCCGCAGAAGCGGACCATATTCCGCAGGAGCGGGGTCCGTGTATGCGGTGGGGGACCGCAGAAGCGGTCGTGTTCTTTAAGTGAGGATCCGTAGAAGCGGAAAAATAACCGCAGAAGCGGTAGTCGCAGATGCGGTGGGGGACCGCAGATGCGAAAATCCCTGTTATCAGAAGGGTTTTTAAGCTTATTTTGTTCCGCGAGTTTTAGTCCATTTCCACCATTTTAAGCAAACTTGAGAGCTCTTGGACGGAATTGAAGGGGGATTTCGACAAGGTGTGATTGGAGGTAAGTTCCTTGGCCTAAATACATGAAATTATGGTAGAATTAACATGGAAATTGGTTGAGATTCAACAAAAGAGAGTAAAGCTAGGGCTTGGGAATTTGGTGTTCTAAAATAGAATTTGAGGGGTCAAATGGACTCCGATTTTAGTAAATTTGATATGCATAGACTCGTGGCGAGATAAGGAGTCCGGTGATGTGAATTTTCTGATTTTTCGAGAAGTGGGCCCGGGGCTCGGGTTTTGCCAACTTCGTGAATTTTGATATTTTTCGACTCTTTTTGATTGGGTTGTTCCCTTAGCCTATTGTAATGTATTCCTTGTGGTTTTAATCAGATTCTACGCACGAGGAGGTTGATTCGCGAGGCAAGGGCATAGCGAGCTAGGATTTTGGCCGGCTTGAGGTGAGTTATGATAGTAAATGATATCCTGAGGGTTTGAAACCCCGGATTTGCACAACGTAGTGCTATATTAAGGTGAAACACGCGCTTAATGGTGAGCGCGGGGTTGTTACTACTGGGGATTTGCGACTTGGTCCATCCCGCTTGATATTTTACCGCGTATTTGACTGAGCTGTTTTGTTTATCAGTATGATTTGGGCTTATTGCCATGTTTTTGGCTTAACGCCGATTATTTAAATCCTGCAGGGATTGTTTTCACTATTTCCTCACTACTGGATACGTTATTTGAACTCAGTCCTAATGATTATACTGTTTTGCAAACTCAGCCACTTTAATTGAAACTTCTGAGATTTTAAAGGATGTTTACTGTTGTTTGGGATGAGACCTATTATGTTATTGATGCCCGAGGGGTTATGATGTTCTGGACTGAGTGAGGCTTTGAGGCCTTGAGCGTGATATGAGGAGGCTTTCAGGCCTCGAGTGTTGTGAGGAGGCTTTCAGGCCTCGAGTGTATTGTGAGGAGGCTTTCAGGCCTCGAGTGATGGTGAGGAGGCTTTTAGGCCTCGAGTGTGATGTGAGAAGGCTTTCAGGCCTTGTGATGATATAGCGCTTGGGCCGTAAGGGGCCCATCCGGAGTCTGCACACGCACAGTGAGCGCGGGTACCCATGTGATATGAGAGTGAGCCCGAGGGGCTGATATTATGCTGAGTGATTGATACTGGGCCCGAGGGGCAGATTCCTACTCACTATTTACTTGTCGTTTAACCTGATTTACCTGATTTTAAAAGGAGATTTCATTCGAGTCTTTACTGTTCCACTGTTTTACTGTTTTTTTACTGTCTGATGTAGAATTGCTTTGTGCAGTTATGTGTTTTCATGCCTTCGGTTATTATTTATTATTATTACTCACTGGGTCGGAGTACTCACATTACTCCCTGCACCATGTGTGCACATTCAGGCATAGCAGAGTCCGCACCTGAGCGCTGATTCCTTCCAGACCAGGCAGCGATTTGGAGATACGAGGTAGCTGTTGACGTCCGCAGCCCCTTGTCTCCCCTATCTTATATCATTTATGTTTTCTTCAGACTACTGTATCGGATATTACTCTTTGTAGACTGATAGTAAACTCTGTAGTAGCTCATGACTTGTGACACCCCGGTTTGGGCTGTATCGGGATGGCTTTCCTTTGTTCTATCGTTGATTCCGCATTAATGACTATATTAAGCATGTGTTAGAACTGTTAATATTAATTAATTGCTTTGAAAGAGGTGTTGCGTTGTTCTGGCTAGCCTTGTCTCCACGAGAGGCGTCATCACGACCGAGTTTGGGAGTTGGGTCGTGACAACTCTTATCTGAATCTTGATGCTCATTAGCTGTAAACCGCTGGTTCATTCTTCAGCTTTGGATCAAGGTGGGACACGTGAAACCTGTGACTTCAATCATATCTTGAGCAGTCCGCATCCTTCTCCACTTCAGCACTTTGAGTTCGTTTCTTTCTGCTCTTTTTCTTCTGTTCTTTATTTTGGATTGAGACTCCTTCTTTTGGTCGTCTCGAACCCTGTGCCTCGAGGTAAAACATGCTCAGACACCAAAACAAACGAACGAATGAAATTTTTCTACCACAGTTTTCACTAGGAAAATTTCGTGAGTTATTTGTAACTAAGATCTAAACTTTTTTTTTTTAAAGCGATAAAATAAGCATTGTGTGTCTTTAGGAGGAAAAGGCGACTAGGGAATGGAGGCCGTATGTCTAAAATCTCAATGAGGGATTGGAGCCCTATGTTGGCAAAAGGCGACTAGGGAATGGAGGCCCTATGTCTAAAATCTCAACTAGGGATTGGAGCCCGATGTTGGCAAAAGGCGACTAGGGAATGGAGGCCCTATGTCTAAAAATCTCAACTAGGGATTGGAGCCCTATGTTGGCAAAAGGCGACTCGGGAATGGAGCCCCTATGTCTAAAAATGTCAACTAGGGATTGGAGCCCTATGTTGGCAAAAGGCACTAGGGAATTGTCACGACCCCAAACCCGGTCGTGATGGCGCCCAACACTAATGCTAGGCAAGCCCGACCATTTACTCTCTCAACCCGAGCACAAAGCTCAAAACCAATTAATCAGATACTTAATATCAAATATTAATACTCATAGTTGAAATACCCAATTAAAACAATACGAAATACTGACATAACTGTCACTCCCAAAGACCTGGGGTCACGAGTCTAGAGCCTCTAAAACAATCTGAATAACAATATCTAAACGAAAATACTCAAGTCTGGAAGTGTATATATAAATAAAATCGGAATAGGAAGAGTAGTCAGGTCCTGCGAACGTCAAGCAGCTACCTCAACAACTCTGAATAGCTCTGGAAAACAAGGACTACTCAGCTAAGCCTCCGGTGTACCTGAATCTGCACATAAGGTGCAGGGAGTAGGGGTGAGTACTACCAACTCAGTGAGTAATAAGCATATAAAATGTCTGAAGATAAGAAATCCACGAAATGCCACAAAGCAAAGCTAAAACTAACAGTCTTACATCTTACTACGATCTAACAGCAAAACAACTTCAAATAATACAATCAAGTAAAATGTAATGATGCAATGCAATGCACATGACCGCTACGGCGCGTAGCCCGATCCATTTAACGTCGACAACGCTCACTGGGGGTGTGTACAGACTCCGAAGGGGCTCCTTCAGCCCAAGCGCAATATAATCATAACATTCGCTGCGGCGTGCAGCCCGATCCATACTCAGTCCATAATATGCATATGAGTCACATAACAGGTCCAATTAATTTCCCAATTTCCAATTTATTAAGAAGAATATACTTTAGATATTTAACTTCAGGAAAAGTGACTTAGCGTTTCATAACAGTGATTAAACACAGGACTGAGATCAATGATCATACAAAGCATGCTATCACAATGACATTCATCCTCTAAGGATGCTACAGATCGGCACAAGGCCCCAAATACGACAATAAGCCCAGATATATTCAATACAGGGTGCGTATCAATCGCTAATATAGAAGCATTATTGTTCGGGATGGACTAAGTCTCAATCCCCAGTCATAACTAATCCCGCACCTGCCATGGGGTGCGAGTCACGCCCTACTATAGCGTCGCAATGTGATAAGCCGGGGTTTCAAACCCTCAGGCCATCATATACACCAACTACTCACCTCTAACCGGCCGTAGAATGGTCCGCAATGCCTTTTCCTTTCGTATCGACCTCCTCGTGCGTCGAATCTAGTCAAAATCACAACGAATACATAAATATGGGTTAAAGAAACATAACCCAATCAAAAATACTCGAAAAGTACTAAAATTTACGAAGTTGGTAAAGCCCGAGCCCCTAGCCCACTTCTCGAAAAATTCCGAAAATTACACCAATGGATTCCTCGTCTCGCCACGAGTCCGGGCATATAAAGTTTACCAAAATCGGAGCTCGTTTGGCCCTCCAAATTCCATTTTTACATCACAGCTTTCCAAGCCCTAGCTTGACCCGTTTTTGATGAATTTTCTACAGTTTACATGTAATTTCTACCATAAATTCGAATATTTAGGCCAAGGAACTTACCTCCAAGTGATTCTCAATCAAACCCTCGAATTTCCTTGTTCAAAGCTCTTAAGAACGTCAACAATGGAGGAAAAATATGAAGGGTCGCGGATGAAATATTATTTTAAAACCCTTCTGTTGCCTAGCGATTTTCGCTTCTGCGGTCCCGCTTTCGCTTATGCGGGACCGCTTCTGCGGCCACATTTCCGCTTAAGCGGTTTTCACTTAGAAGCCCGGACTTCGCTTATGCGACCTGAAGTCCGCTTCAGCGGTTCCTTCAAGACCGCTTCTGCGGCACCTTGTTCGCTTCTGCGGACCCGCTGGTGCGAGCCAACTTCCGCATCTGCGGAATTTCCCCAGCTGGCCACGACCGCTTCTGCGACCAAGAACCCGCTTCTGCGGTACCGCTTCTGCTGTCCATTTCCGCAGAAGCGGAAACACCAGATGACAGCAGGATCTGACCTGCAATTTCACCTCAAAACTCTCGTTTAACCACTCGAATTCACCCCGAGGCCCTCGGGACCTCAACCAAATGCACAGATATGTTCCATTGCTTCATCCAAACTTGCTCGTAACACAAAAACACTATCATAAACACCAAAATCATCGAATTCGCACGGATTCAAGCCTAAGTTAAACTAAAACTTCCGAAACTTGCATTTGATCTAAAACCCGACCTAAACACCTCCAAATGATCTAAAACTTTGCACGCATATCCAAAATCACCTAACGGAGCTACTGCAACTCTCGGAATTCCATTCCGACCCTCGGATCAAAATCTCACCTACCATCCGGAATTCGCCAAAATCCAACCTTAGCCAATTCAAGCCTAATTCTACACCAGACCTCCAAATTCAATTCCGATTGCGCTCCCAAGTCACAAATCATCCCCCGAAACTAGTCGAATCATCGGAAATCCATTCCGAGCCCTCTAACTCATAAGTCAATATTCGTTTGATTTTTCCAAACTAACCCTCTCATAAAGAGACTTATTGTGTCATTTCTAACCGAACTCTGACCGAATTACTTCAAATTCTCCAAACACATATAATGAAACATATAGAAGCATAAAACGGGGAAAACGGGGCGATAACTCCCGTAACGACGGGTCGGGTCGTTACAGGAATGGAGGTCCTATGTCTAAAAATCTCAACTAGGGATTGGAGCCCTATGTTGGAAAAGCGTAAAAGTAGAGATTGGGGTCCTAAGCTACCATTTTTTTTGAATTTTCTTCTTATCCTTCTTTTTTTTTCATTTTCGTCCTCTTTTTTTTTTATTTCACATAATGAGTAAATGCGGGAAAAACTTGGAGGGGACTTCCCTTTTTATGAATTGTTGTTGCAAAGCTGTTTCTAGCACTTGCGCACTTTTTTTCCTTTTTAGTTGCACCTGCTTCTTGCACGGTTGCTTTGGATTGGACCTGTTTCAAATTTTCAAACACAAAACAATTGTTAGTTTGAAACGGTGGTTGGTTTTGTGGCCTTCATTGTTTTTGATCACTTGATCTCGGCCCAACTTTTGGCGAGAACCTCTAATGCTCGCTGGCTTTTCTAAAGATTTATCTCTCTCCTAAAACAGAGGAACTCAAATTTCCAAACATTCATATGACAGTTCACTCGTGTGGGGCTTTGGTCCTTTCACCTTATTCTGCCTCTATGGGCTTTTGACTTTGAATTTCTTTTCATTTTCAATAACTTTGATTTAAGAGCATCGGCTATCACGGCCAGTCGGGATCGACTTGATGCACCCGCTGAGGCTGGGTACTTTTCTTTGGACTTGGCTTTTATTAAGAAGAACCCTGTAAAAACAATCTTGCCACCTTTTCTTTGTATTAGTTTCGGAACAGAGTTAGACCGAAAGGGATTCAAGGAAAAGTAAACAAAGGACAAGAAAGTGAATTTAAGGAGAGGTGTCCCTTTCGAGGAGGAAAGAAGGACTTATCTGGACTGCATGCAGACATCAATAGATATGACATGCTTCTTAGATTGGATGCCCGATCTGCACAACTATCCAACTTCTCATAAACCCATTGCGATCCGTGTTTTAAACCCGAGAAACCTTGCCAGGACTCTTTCAGTGACAATGGTGATGAGGGATTTCTTCTTGTCGATCAACGGCTCCCTTTGCGGATTTTCACCAATCAACCTCTCTCATTTCTCTTCCCACCGTCGCCTTATAGTGCTCTTTATGAGTTCTCACTAACAAGACTCTCTCGTTTTTCAGTTTCTCTGCTCACCATCACCTTACGGTGCCCGTAGGTTTTCACCAATAAGACTCTGTCATCTTATTTCTCTCATTTTGATTGCATTGAATCCAAACAACCGCGTTCTCCGGTTTTGAACACCTTACACCGATTGATCGGAAGGACTTGAACAAGGTTTGGGGTAAAAAGAATTTGGATCGAATTACAACTTTGGAACCATTCAGGCGGGATCATCGCTGAAGCGTTATAATATCTGCCCCAGTTTTACTTTTTTTTTGGGGGGGGGGGGGGAGAGAAATTGGATTTTGTTTTGGTGTGAATGAAACCCCAAAGAGAGGCTGCCTACGTATCCTTTCGGAATCAAGTCGAACGTAGTTCAGGGAACTTTGTTTTTTTTCTTTTTTTTTTTGATTTTCTTTTATTTTTCTGTTTTGTTTTGTTCTCTTTCTTTCTCCTTTCCTTTTTCCTCTCTTTTTTTCATTTTCTTTGTCTTTTCTTCCACTTATTTTTTGTATTATTTTTTTTTCTTCTTTTCTTTTTCATTTTTCAATCTCCTTTTTTTTTCAATAACACTTTACGTTCCAAAGAGGGTAATCAAAGAAAAGTAACCGGCTCAAAGGGTTTGCAAACGGTTGATAGTGTTTGGGTAGCGAGAATAAAAACCTTCTTCATCCCAACCGGAGAACATTTATGTTATATAGAGGATCCAACGTAGTACCTTTTGGCTGCATTTGCATTGACAGTTATTTCAAGGACATATCCTTCGGTGTGTCCCAAGTACAACGCAGTCTTTTGGCAGTACTCTTGTTGTAATGTATGGATCTTTCCAATTCCGAAACCAATTTTCCTTCAGTTGTTACAACTCTTTGTTTTATTTCCTTAAACTTTATCCTCAGTGGGATCTAATCCTTGATTCATTATTCGAGGTCTGACAACTTTCAGGATCCGGCATGAAGTCCGCAAGCATGTTATGTTATTGAAATCTGCATTTAACAAAACTAAAAGGAGAATAAGAAAGAAAAATAACAAGATTAAGAAAAGAGACATTCCTGGACAATGAAATATTAATTTCATTTGATTTTTGATTTTTGATTTTTGATTTTTTTTGAATTTTTTTTTTGGAGATAGAAGGGTTTACATCGGGAAGTAAGACAATAAAGTAGAACATCTGGATCACACCCTGAGATAATCCGGACGCAGAAAGGATAGCAAGACTGGCTACCGAGACTCCCATCTGATGGGGAACTTTCATGCTTGGCGACAATTTTGTGGCTTTTCTTCTGTCTCGGCAATGGCTGCAATGGCCTTCAGTCCCGAATCAAATTTCTTATCTTCACAAGTTATTCCGACTACTGGCCCATTGGTGTGAGTAGGCAGAGGATTGTTCCTCATGTTAGGAGCCTCTTCATCCCGAAAAATGATTCTTCCAGCTTCAATCAAATCTTCAACTGCCCATTTGAGGGTCCAACAGTCCTCTGTATTGTGCCCCACCGCTCCAGAGTGGTATTCCCATCTAGCATCAACTCGGCACGAAGGGACTTGGGGTTTGGCCGGTTTGGGGCCACTGGCTGCAGGAAAACTCACCTGACTAGCTTTTGGAACAAACCCGAGTATGATTCACCAATAGGGGTGAACTGATTCCTTTTGAAGGGCTCTCTTGGGCGAGGATTGTACTGGGGAACATTTGATTGGGGATTATATGGAGCTTGGTAAGGATGGGCATTTCTGGGAGGTAGAGCTCGATTTTGTGTATAATATTGTGGCCGCATGCAAGGTTGCGCGTTCATCACCACATACCAACAAAACCAACCACCTGAATAGAACCTGGCTAATTTGCTCACACCAACAAACTTCTTAATTTGAGACATTTAACATATAGGAAATCGCATGTTGGGATGCAATGCACCTAACAGTTCAATGCTTCTACCGTGCGTTAGAACGGTTGCATGTTTCATCCCGGCCTTAACTAACCCTTTCAGTATGTACCTCTTTTCTTTTATTTTTTCCTCTCTTTAATCACTCTTGATTTTTTCATCTCATTTTTGCCGCTCCTTTATTTTTGGCACTCTCTCTTTTTTTTTCTTTCTTTCTTTCTTTTTTCATTTTTGTCACTCTTTTTTTTTCTCTTTCACTCAATTTTTCTTTCTCTTTTTTTTTCAGTTTATTTTTTCACTCAATTTTTTTATAGCTATGATCGAATCCGATGGGGATTGCCTACGTATCATGACCCCGCATGAATCAGATCTTGCGTAGTTCGGGAAGATCGCGAATGGAGTAAATAAACTAACTCTTTTTTTTTTTTTTACTTTTTATAAAACTCAGACCATGAAAGCTTTAAGGCAAAAGAAAAATATTTTTGATTTTTTTGTTCTTTTGGAATTTTCTAAAAAATGCTTTAAAAGAAGAAAGGGAATTTTTTTATTGGATTTTTTATTTTGATTTTTATTTTATTTTTGAAAGAAAGACTTCTAAAAATTTCTTTTCTTTTGATTGGAACTTTGGGAATTTCAAAAGTAAAAAGAAAATATTTTTTGTTTGAATTTTTCATTTGTTTTCTCTTTTTCTAAGAAAAAGAAAATATTTTTGGATTTTGGATGTACCTCTTAATTTTCGAAAGAGGGACTTTTTTAAAACAAAATATATTTTGAATTTTTGAGCTTTTATTTATTTACGAAAAGTACCTCTAAAGAAAAGCAAAAATATTTTTGGACTTCAAATTTTTTCCAATTTTATTTTATTGACATTTATAAAAGAAAGACATCTAAGGAGTATTTTATTTGGATTTTTGTTTCTGAATTTTTTTTTGGATTTTTTCGGAAAAATACTTCAAAATGAAGGAAACCCGCATTTTTGGATTTTGATTTTTATTAATTTTTCTTTTTTCGTATGAAAGACATTAGAAAGAAGGAAACCATTTTTGAGTTTAAAAACTTCTTTTTTTGAATTTTCTAAAGAAAGAATTGAAAGAAAATATTTTTGGATTTTTTTTTTGAAAATTGGAGTCGGAACCGATGAGGTTTGCCTACGTATCTCACATCCGGTGAGAATCAAACCCGTGTAGTTCGGTCAGTTTTGACGGAACGGGGAAACATGACACTTGAAGATTTTGGGCTCATTTTGAAATGATCTTGTCTTTTTCTTTTTCCTTTTCTTTTTCAAAATTTTTGTAGAGTTTCAAGATTTTCTAAATACCTACCTCTCACCACCTTTTTTATTTTCTTTTTTTCTTTTTTTTTCTCTTTTTTTATTTTCTTTCCCTATTCTAGAAGTCGGTCAACATGCAAGCCGAAACAAATAAATGCGCAAGTACCACGTAAGATGCATCAGGATGGTCTTTTTAGTTTGGGTACACCTGTCCTAGACGGACCCAACCCCTGTGTTGAGTCCCCAAAGTCAAATGCACGTGATGCAAACAAGCATTCCTACTAGGGATCCGACATGAGGCTGTGTTATACTAGGTTTAAGAACCTGGGTGTATGGTTCTAGACCTGGCTTACCCGAGCGGACAGCTCGAGCTGAGGGGGGCAGCGTACCGGGAATACAGAAGCTTCACCGGCTTTGCAACTTGTCCGAACCTCGTTCTAAAATTGGGATATGACTCTAACAGAAAAGAAGTCACACAAGTGCACACTTCCCAGATGATTTAGAAGACTCAGAGAGAAGAGGGTTTCGTAACAGTTTTATATACAATTCAGTCAATATCAAATTGGTAAAAGCAGCATTTAGCACATTAGGTTCAAACATGCAAGAAATAAATAAAGCCAACTATAACAGTTATTCTAAGCTCGAATTCTTAAACCCTGAACAAAAGTTCTAGGTTCTTGTCCCCAGCAGAGTCGCCAGAGCTGTCACACCTCCTTTTTTACACACCCCGAAAGGGTGATATAAGTGAGTTCTTCCAATTTAAGTGACATTATTCGAAATGGGATTAGTTATTTATTAGAGTCGCCACTTAGGATAGTTTATTTGGTGTCCCAAGTCACCGGTTTATTTTGAATCCAAAATCGAGCAAAATTTCGACTTTCCTTTTGAAGTCTGCAAACCAGAAATTCTGAATAAGGAATTCTGTTAACCCGGGAGAAGGTGTTAGGCATCCCCGGATTCCGTGGTTATAGCACGGTCTCTTAAACTATTATAATTGGCCCATTATCTGATTTTTAATACATGTTTTAACCTATGGTGTATTTTAACTTATTAACCGCTTTTAATTAATTTTAGGAAGATTCAACGTTATCTAAAACACGTCTTGAACCACGTCACATGAAATGCACCCGCGGTCCACACATTTTATCCAACGTTGTTGAGAATTGCAGCTGGGTCACATGAAATGCACACCCGAGTATAGGAAATTAATTTTTAAAATAGCCCGCCTAAAGCAACTACGCACTTTCAAGTTTGCGAGGGCCATGGAAAATTCAACTAGTGGCACGCCTCGATTCTAATTTCAAAGGATGTTTAAACTAAACTTTTGAGGGCCATAAATTATATCTTGCCTAATATGGCACGCCTCAAATCTAATTTAAGGAGGAGCTAATTAACTAAAAGGCCGAAGGAATTCAGAATTATTATTTTAAAAGCTAATGTTCAAACTAAAACTCATTAATCAAAAGGCTAGTGTTACGTTGAAGCTATGCACTTGGTGGGCTGGAAAGACTAGACCAATGTCAAGCCCAATCCTTTTCTTGAGCGTTTATGCGTCCAGGCACAAAGGGGGGGGGGGGATTGGGCTCACTTGAAACCCAGAAGCGTAAGTGAAACAGCATAGTGGCATTTTCTGAAGCAACTGGGCCAAACGCTATAGCCCAATTGCATGATTCAACACATATAATTGATTGCAAATTACATTGCTTCATGAAATTCTGGAAATTAAAACGAATACTGACTATCTTTAAACAGATACAAAGTGCATTCTAGTGCCAAATCACATTTATGACTAAGATATAATCCTAATGTGACAATAACTCATTAACAATCATCTTGTTATCTAAAATCTAATACAATTCATGACTTTTAACCAAAAGCACTACATGGTTTCAAATAGAAGAAAACACTTACTAATATAGACTCCAATTGAAAGTTTTATATTCCCAGCCTATACTTGTCATTTTAGCAAGTTCAAATCAAAAATCAATACCAAAACAAACATTGATTCCAGCTAAACTAAAACAGATCTAAAACACATGTAACTCGACTGAACCTTCTACTGCAGTAATTTTAACAGTCCCAAAATCAAATACAATGATAAAAGTTCAAAAATCAAAACCCAAAAATCGGCTATAATATAAAGTGAATCAAACAATAAAACACAATGTAGCACAACTGAATCATAAACAGATGATTGATGCTATGCTCTAAACTCCATTTTCCATTTCATACTTCAAGTCTAACTTCACATTCAGTAGAGTCCAGGAATATGTACCTGAATACAGCAAAATAAACCAGAACAAAAGCCTGAGATTAGGAGAAAACAGCAGCAGCAAAAGCAAATCAACAAACCCAGCAAAACCAAACTAAACCAACAACAAACCCAGCTTTAAACCAATTTTGGAGCCATAAATGAACCACGAATTATTGGAGATTTCAGCTACTAGAACAAAATAGGTCACTGGACCAGTTTTTCAACAGGAATTGCAGAAGATTTCAGTACTTGAAAGCTCAGCCATTTTTCTAGAATTTTTCAGTGTTTTCAGTCTCTACTCTCTGACTTGGGAGTGAAGAAACAATGCCTTTATAGGGAAGTTTTAGGGCAGCAGAAATGAGTTCAGTCTTTGCCCTTTACTCCTTTTCAAATTTTCATTTTTGCTATTGAATCCTTAGTTTAAAATCAATTTTTCAAAACAGCCCAAACCCACCTTCCAGGAAGTTTCCCCAGTTAGTTATACAAGATTCCTTAACCTAAAATTCCTAAATTAACCCTTAACCCTTGTCAATTACCCCAACTTACCTCATGGGTCAAGTCTGACCCAAGACATAACCCAAATGAATGGGCTGCTCTTTGAAAATGGGTCGGAATTGACACCAAGGCCCAAACAAAAATCAGAAATCCATTTTAGCTATTTCAATGAGAAATAAAAGAATAATCACTTTGAATGATTTCAAAACTAAACAATATAAATTAAGTGACTAATTAATAACTCAAATAGGCATAGAATTGACAAGGTTATTAAATCGAAATGACCTAATTAAACTGACTATAAGACTAAAACAAGAAAGACAAAAGTCAGGATCTTAACATGACATGAAATAAAGCTAAACAGGCCAATGAATAAACCAACCAAAAATCATAGAACATCTTTTTAAAATTTGAAAAGAAAAACTGAAAAGCACACGGAACAAATACGAACACAAATTAATCTAAAGGGAAAAACCTAGGTTCAGCTTTAGACCTTTGCTAAAATTGAAACAGAAGAAACTACCTAAAGAAAAGTAGAAGAAAGTGAAAGAGAATAGAAAGATGAGACGGTAGAAGGAAAAACAAAAGAAAAAAATACCTAAGTCCATTCAGTGAGACCCCGGCTTGCTTCGATTTGAGCCCAAAGTTGATGTCAACCGTGTGTTCTTGTCAAGAACAAACGGACAACGTCAGCTTCGTGCCTAATCGACCCTCTTAGCCTTGCATGCTACTGATTCCATGGAAGTTGATTTTGGGGTTTAGAGTTTTGAACTCAGATTCAAGATTCGAGCAGATGCCAAAGGATTCGAGGGGAACTTGTTAGGGATTGGGAAAGGGGAGGTTGTGAGGATCTTGAGGTGTTAATTTGGGGGGAGTTTGAGGTGGCGCTGCCACCGGAGAGTGTTGGGGATTTAAGGGCGGCGATTGTTTTAGGGTTTAAAGTATCTGAGGGTGAAGACGATGAGTGAAGAGAGAGGGGTTTGGACTGGGGGGGTTGGATTCTGACATATATATATTTAAGTGTGTCCAGTTCCGGTCCGTTGGATCGATGTGATCCAACGGTTGAGATGGGAAAGCGTAAAATGGGGTTGTTTTGGTCTGGGGTGGGGCTGGTTTGGATTTAGGCTGGAATTGGGCTTGGACTGGTGGAACATTTTGGGTTGTAACAACAAAAGCCCAAAATCAAAGCAGCCTTTTGATTATTTTCTCTTTCTTTTCTATTTTTTCAAAAAAAAAAAAATTCTTCTTTAATTAATTTAAAAAAATCTCAAATTAAAAATAATTTACAAAAATTAAACCAATTATTTATCCTAATATTTACAAAATTAGAAAAACCTCTAAATTAAAAGAAAAACTCTAAAAATTTAAAATTAAAAAGGTGAAAATGCAAAGATGAGTTATTTTTTTGTAATTTTTCTATTTTTATAAAGCGACTAATTTACTAATTAATCTAAAATGTAAAATTAAATCCTAAATGAAAATGCAATGTATTTTTGTATTTTTCATGAATTAAATAGAATTAAAAATGCACACAATAATGCAAATAATCGGAAAAATTCTACAATAATTCCTAAAATAACAAATAATTAAAAAGAATCTAATTGTTTGGGATTCTGTAGGAGTAATTCATGTGAAGCAAAAATCACGTGCTCACAATTAGCAATCTTCTTCAAATGGTTCATCGTGATCTTATCAGGGACATGAGCCTCATTCAAGATCTTCATGATGGCCCGACGGTGTTTGTCTGAATGTATGATCAATGATAGAAGAGAAATCTGAGCGGGTGTGTTCCTTAACTGTTCCACGATGAAGTAGTCCTGCACCTTCATTTTTCTCGAGAATTCATCTGCCTCCTCTTCGTGTAACTAGCTTCTTTACCAGGATTGGATTATCTTTGAGTGGCTTAGCTTTCCTTAATTCCTCTGGGGTAAAGCTTCTCCCCGAACAAGTTAACCTTCAGGTTTCATTAACTTCCTCTTCCACTTCTTTCCCTTTATAGGTTACTATCACTTGCTTGTAATTCCATGGAACAGCCTTGTTGTTATCTATCGGCAGCTGGGTCACAGGTTTAATAACAATAGGGGCAATGCGAGCCCCTTCCACGATTATGATAGGCTTACTTGCTACCCCCGGCACGACCACTTTCGGCTTTCCTTGCTTTGCTTCAACATCATCTGGGAACCCCTTCATGACTACGACAGGCGGCTTAACATTGGGCGTGCTTAGCTTGTCTATCAGCCCTTCAGCTATCGAAGATGTTGCCCTTGTAACAACTGGAGTTTTGACTGAATTACTTTCACTGGCACGGATCATCATGACAGACTTTGAAGGCTTCTTGGGCTCCCCATCCTTATGTACTATCTCAATAATGTACGTTTCGGCAAGGGCTAGCAATGGATTTTGATTGATGTTTGACGCTTCCGGGCTCTGGACCACAATTTGATTTGTATCGATAAGTTCTTGGATGGCGCTCTTCAAATGCCAACATTTTTCTGTGTCGTGCCCTGGAGCGTCGGAACAACATACACATATGAGGGAATAATCCAGGTTCTTTGGAGAGGGATTTGGTAACTTTGACTCAATCGGCCTCAGAACGTCCAACTGCCTCAACCTCTGAAACAAACTGGCATAAGACTGCTGGTGCCTTTCCTTTCTGTACTCTGGCCTGGGTTGAAAGCTTGGACTAGTAGGGTTTTCGGTATGTTTGTGGAGGTAGATAAGGATTTTGTGGAGCTGGGGCATGCCATTGCGGGTAAGGAGGGGGTTGAGCATATGACTATGCGTGGTGGACGTGGTATTGGGGTGCTCTGACTGAATATTGGGGGTCTTGTGGTGAGAAGTAGTGTTGGGGTGGATTATAGGGAGCTTGGGTGTAGGTTTGAGGTTGGGGTTGAGGCTGGGTGTAATGGTGAGGTGAACCTCTTGGGCCATGCCACAATCCCGAGATGACCATAGCAACATCTTCTTTCTTCTTTTTCCCTAACACGCCCCCGGTGCCATTCTGGATCGCTTGCGTGGTTGATTTTATGGTGGAGTAACTCATGATCTTGCTTGATTTGAGCCCTTCTTCCACCATTCCTCCCACCTTTACCACTTTATTGAAAGACTTACCTATGGCCGAGATCAGATGACCAAATTAAGTAGGTTCCAAGGCCTAAAGAAAGTACTCCACCATTTCGTCTTCTTCCATTGGAGGGTTAACCCGTGCCGCATGTTCTCTCCATCGGAAACCATACTCCCTGAAGCTCTCACTGGGATTTTTCTCTATCTTAGTCAAGGATAGGCGATCTGGGACAAGTTCTACGTTGTACAGGAGATGCCGAGCGAAAGCCTGGGCCAAGTTGTCCCAAGTGTACCACCTGTTGTTGTCCTTGCGGGTGTACCATTCCAACGCTGCACCACTCAAACTTTGACTAAAATATGCCATCATCAATTCATCTTTCCCACCGCCACCCCTCATCTTGCTGCAAAATCCTCTTAAGTGGGCCACGGGGTCTCTATGCCCATCGTACAAGTCAAACTTGGGCATTTTGAACCCGGCAGGTAGCCGAACATTGAGAAACAAGAACAAATCCTTATAATCCACACTCCACATGGCCTCCTAACCCTTTCATATTCCTCAATGATTGCTCCAAGCTCTTTACTTTCCTAATTATCTCCTCCTGCTCCGCGTTCTTGGGTGGTTTCTCGGTTTCGATAGGAAGTTCAAAGTGAGGAGTGTAGGAGTAATTATCTGGGACTTTGAAGGTGGGTTCTGGAGCATAGTATTGGTTATCATGGGCTTTGAACGCCGGCTCACTAGAAGATCGATGGAGGGTAGCTCGCGGAGGGGCTACGAAGACAGGAGTAGATATCAGAGCAGGGTATGCGGTTGCTTTGGCTGGTGGAGCCTGGACAGTTTGGGTTGAGGTGTCGGCATAGTGGTGGTAAGGGGTGAAGCTTGGTGCATGCTGAGGGGACAGATCAACAATAGTGGGATCTTGGGATTGTGATAGTGGTGGGACGAAAGCAGGGTTTTCTGTATAGTTGGCAGGGAATGACGGTGGAGGATGTCCCCTGATCCATGCTTGATACATTTAGGCCATTTGGTGCTTTAGCTTATGTACCTCTTCTTTCATACCAGACTCATATTCCACCATCTCTCTCGGTGGGTCAACACCACTTGCGTCTAATTCATTACTAGCCATGATCGCCTTGTGTTTAGACCTGGTGTTATATGGGCGAATTGCCAGAGTGCCAAACAAACTAACCACCTTCATGTACTTAATAACAACAGCAAACTTGTTAGTGCTTAAGAGTTTAACAGATAGGCAATCGCACGTTTGGGATGTAATGCACCTGAACAGTTAAATGCTTCTATCGTGTATTTGAATGGTTGCATGCTTCATCCCGTCCTTAACTAACTCTTTTCACTTTGCTCATTCTTTTCTTTCACTCCTGCCTTTCTTTAATCACTATTTATTTTCTCACTTGGTTCTTGTCGCTCCTTTTTTTTGCACTCTCTTTTGTTCTCTTGTTTTGTCACTCTTTCTTTCCACTCAGTTTTCTTTCCTCTCTTTTCATTTTATGGTTATGATCAAATCCTATGAGGATTGCCTACGTATCATGACGCCGCATGAATCAGATCATTACGTAGTTCAGGGGATAAATGCGAAAAAAAAAGAAATTTTTTGGGTTTTCAATACTTCATAAAATCTTTTTGGTTTTTCAATACTTCATAAAATCTTTTTGGTTTTTTTTCCTATTACAAGGACTCTAACGTACAGACTTAAAAAACAGAAAAACAGAACAGACCTTGAAAAAAACTAATAGACTCGAAAAATGACGAAATACAGACTCAAAACCAATAGAAAATCAGGAATACGTGAGAGCCTCCAACACTATTCTAGGGGCCCGCAGGACATCAGTCGGTCTCGACGCGGACATACGTGCAATATCCTTTTAGAGACGGTCTAGGTCGTCCATCACCTAACAGACAAAAGTCATCACTGCAGCTAAGAACATGGACCTGGTCATATCCTCGCATTCATTGCACTTCATCACGACATAATCAGCAATTCCTTTAATCCTCTCTCTGATGATGCCCTTCTCTTGGAGTAGGCATCCAATTTGGTGAGACCTGGCCTCCAAAACCTGTGTGGCCGTATGGTTTTGCTCTTGCAACTACTGCATGTCCTCTTCCAATCGTGACATCAATGCATAGCAATGCACTCTTTCAATTTTAAAGTTCTTTGTTTGCTGGGCCATTTCATTTTCAAGAGTATTCACCTTTTTCTTCAGTCTCGTGACTCCTTTGTCGTACTTTTCCTTCAACTGCTGAACGAACCTCGCCCGTTCTTCTGCATTCCTTGCCAACTGTTCCCGGTATTTTGCCAATTCATCCTCGGCCTTTTCCAAGTTAGCCCCATAATCACACACTTTTCGTCTAAGGTTGTGGAAGAGTTTTTCATCTTTTCCGTTTGTGGTCGGGTTTTCAGCTACTACTTTCATCTTCTGGATCTGAGCTCGGAGGGCTTCATTTTCATGGGCTAACCTTTTCTTTTCACCTTCATCCATAATTGCTTGCAAACCACTATCAAATTTAAGATTTCTGATTTGCCCTTCTAAGTTGCTTATGGTAGCCCTACAGTCATTCTCTTTAGCTAACCAAGCCCACTGTTCTTGCGCTATATCAGTAAATTGTTGGACATGGGGCTTTTTGGTGGGCTGTTTTGGCTCTTGATCGACTCGAACCCTTTTACCATACCAGGCCGTGTAGCTAGATTCTACTTCACCTGCGGACAAATCCCGTACTTGAGTCTGTGGCTCCAGAAACCTACATTGGTGTCAAATCCGGCAAACCTTTTCTTCTGGGAATGCGGGTTTCAGGCGTAGTTCAATAACCTGTTGACTTAAATCTTCATCATGAGGGATTGTCCGGTATCTGCCCAATTAGCATAGAACCCGATGCGGAGCATACGGCTGGATACTCCGAAGACCCATCAACAAAAGAAAGCGCACTCCGACAGACATACAAATAACCTCGTTGACTGGAAGCGCAAATATGCGAACCATGCTTCAGTACCTTCCGGAAACTCATGACCATCAACCCAGGTTTCATGTTCTTTAATGCAATTGAGACCGGTTAGACCGTAGTTCATGTACCTCGGGCGATGGCAAAGATGTTCTTCCAGCCATATTTGCAGAAGCAAGTTGCAACCCTAAAAAAACTTTGCCCCAGCTCAACAAGCGGTTAAAGCTCGATAAATTTTTGCGAGAATCATCGGTATGATAGTGCCATTAGCATTTTTGATCATGAACCCATTCTTGCAAGCCCTAGTTCTATATGTCCGTCACTCCTTGGGCATATCAGAATTGCCTAAAAATGCCACTACGAAAGCCAAACCTCTGCGTGCTTCCCATTTGCTTTTATTTCCATGATGATTCAAACCAGTGTCTGGAGCCTCAAATCCGCAGGGGTCCCCATAGCGGCGGTATAAGAAGTGGAATGTGCAGAATCCTCTGGCCAAATCTTCATCTTTAAACTGCCGGCTAATACTCAAAATGTCCAAAAATTTATGAGGGGTTACAGATCTTGGTGCTACTGGATATCGATGCCTGATATTCCCGTCAAGACCGGCATAACCCGCCATCTCTTCTAATGTAGGGGTCAACTCAAAATCACAGAAGTGGAAGACATTGTGTGTCGGGTCCCAAAACGGTATCAAGGCTTCAATTACATCAACCCTTGGTTTAACCTTTAAAAGACCGGTGAGCCCACCTAAAGCCTTTGTCACATCACTCTTGCTGACCTCCCCCAGGTCGTTCCACCACATGTGGAGTCCTAGTGGAATTTCCTCTACAACTTGAAAAGGTATATTTTCAACTGTGCTCATCCTGCCCATTTATTTAAGGCGACTGGATAAAAATATGTGATTTATTTGACACCAAAAGAAAAACTATTTTTTTTTTGTTTTTTTTTTCTCTTTACACAAATGTAACTCAAACAGCTCGAGGCCACCTTTGCTAATATGGCCCTTCAGCACTTCAGAAGAGAAGATTTTAGGGCTGTGTTCGCTAAGTGGCAAAAAATTTGGAAAAGGACCATAGGTGGCTATTCTTGCGAAAACGGCCTTTCGGCGTCCCGTCGGGACATTTCTGGCTATTTAAATAAAAAATGGCATCACCTAACTTTATTTATGACAAAAATGATAACATTTCATGTTTTTGGTTTTTTTGCAAAAGCGGGGCTGGACCCGATAAGGGTTGCCTGCGTATCCCACGTCCGATGAGAATCCAACCCACGTAGTTCGGTCAGTTTTGACACAACAAGAAAGTATGACTTATTTTGAAATGACCTTTTCTCTTCTTCTTTTTTTCAAAATTTCGGCAGAGTTTTGGGATATTTAAGCACCAGGGTTTTTGGAAACGGGCGATTTTCTCTCTCCTACCTCAATCTTGGTTTTTCTTGATTTTTCTTCTCTGTTCTAAAAGTCGTTCAACATGCAGGCCGAAGTAAATAAATGTACAAGTAGCACGTAAAAATGCATCAGGATGATCTTTTATTTCGGGTACACTTGTCCTGGACTGACCCAACCCCTGTGTTGAGTCCCCAAAGTCAAATGTACGTGATGCAAATAAGCGTTCCTACTAGGGATCTGGCATGAGGTTGTGTTATTCTAGGTTTAAAACCTGGGTGTATTGTTCTAGACCTGCTTACCTGAGCGGACAACTCGAGCCGGGGGGAGGGGGGGCAGCGTACCGGAAATACAGAAGCTTCACCGGCTTTCAACTTATCCGAACCTCGTTCTAAAATTGGGATATGGCTCTAACAGAAAAGAAGTTACACAAAGTGCACACTTCCCAGATTATTTAGAAGACTCAGAGAGAGGAGGGTTTCATAACATTTTATATACAGTTCAAGCAATATCAAAGCGGTAAAGAGCGACATTTAGCACATTAGGCTCATACATGTGAAAACCATATAATAAACAAAAGCCAAGTATAACACTTATTCTAAGCTCGAATTCTGAACCCTGAACCAGAGATTCTGGGTTCTTCTCCCCAGCAGAGTCGCCAGAGCTGCCACACCTCCTTTTTCCTGAGGGGATAGGGAGTTTTTCCAATTAAAGTGACAATAATTAAAACAGGATTATTTATATTCAAATTCAGAGTCACCACTTGGATAATTTATGGTGTCCCAAGTCACCAGTTTAAAATCCCGAATCGAGGAAGTTTGGCTCTGTTTTACAGTCCGCAAAACACAGAAATTCGGGTAAGGAATTCTTTTAACCCTGGAGAAGGTCTTAGGCATTCCCGGATTCCGTGGTTTTAGCACGGTCGCTCGACTATTCATAGTCGGCCAAATTATCTGATTTATTGCATATTTCAAACAAACGTGCATTTTTAACTTTCAAACCGCTTTTATTTATTTATGGAATTACTTCTAGAACAAGTTACAATTGTCATACACTTGTCTGTTTGGAACACATTGCAAACCACGCTACATGAAATGCACCCCCGATTTGCGACATGTTTATTTTATTATTGGTTCGAAGTTGTGGTCGGGTCACATGAAATGTGCACCCGGATTTGGGAATTACGTATCACAACTACGCCACGGGAACCGTACCCGTAATTTTGATGATTTATTTAAACGCGCCTAAAGCAAGCTATGGTAGTTCAAATTATTTACTCACACTAGTTTTGCTATTATTGTAAGGACCATATATTATGGAATTTATCTGTGGATGGCACGCCTCAATTTGTCTTAAAATCTAGGAATACGCTCAACTGCTAGTAATTTATTAATTAATCCCAACATTTGCAATTTTCGCGGAGTAAACTGAGCTGGACCCATTAGGTTCCCATATTTAACTTTACTTTTGAAAGTATTGGCAAGTCTACAATTTAATCCTAGTTGAAAAATGGAAAATGGTTTCATATTGGAGAAGAGAAGTAGTAGGGACATGTATTGTCACTACACAATTTATTTGTTCCAAACCGACTTGGATTCTGCTCATGCATGTGTTATATGTACGAGATTTCAATCACAAAGTAATACTGTTCATACAACCAACAACGTGGAAAAGTAACACCTTAAAACCCCAATCATTTCAATTAAATGTCCAAATCATCTTTCAAGATATTACTGTACGGCCCAATTAGTAAGTAATTCAATTACTGATTAAACTTTGAGCTCATATTCTTAATACTAACAACCATTCCAAATACATCAACAGTGAAGCAAAACTCATGTCTTAACATCAAAAGAATTAACCAAGGAATTTAAAGCATGCTAGTTAACTAAAACTAAAACTAAGCACTTAGACTAAATACTGTAAACTATAACCAGTGAGACAGAAACTAGTTGTGAATATTAGTAATACATACTACATAAAAAATGACAAACAACCGTGAAGATGTACAGGTCTTTCTTTTTCTTTTGCCTTTCAACTATTGATATCAAACTTGTTTATAAACTAACTCATTGCATAAAAAAGAATATTGCAAAGTTGTAATATTGTACTCATATACTAAGGGGAGACGACTAAACTGGGGAAAGGCCAAAGATAGGCCACTTTCAGCACTTAAATAAATATAAGAATCTCCAGAAGATAATCTTATGGTAGTACTCATTCTCTAAGCAAAGGAGATAGTATGAAACGCAGAACAATAATGCAACAACATTCTACCAACTGGAAAACAAATATAAATAAAAAACTGGTGTGTTTATTACATCAAGCTGATTTTTAGCTTTTCATGTACTCAACCAAATGAAGCAAATATTCAGCACATATCCTTAAACAAACATTACCCAAATAGGAAATCATGAATATAAACAAAACAAACAAACTAATTAACGTAGGATGAACTATTTACAATCTTAGATTTGCATTTATTGATTTAAAACTAGGTGATTACAAGGTGAAGAACATACCTAAATGTGACCAAATCAGCTAAATAAACCAAATGAAAGTCTGAAATCTAGTGGAAATTCAGCAGAAGAAACCCAAAACCACAGCTTCAAGAATCTGTTTCTCTTATAAATCCCAGAAAACAAAAACTTCAAAACTAAAGTAGAAAGTTTCGAATTCTGAATAATTTCTTTGAGTGTGCTTTTTTTGCTAAGGTCTCTGCTGTGTGTCTTTATTACTCACCTATAGTGTATATTTATAACACCTTTTTTAGTGCAACAAATCAGGATTTCCAAATTCAAAACCACCTTCCTAGAACTTTTCTAAGTAGTTATGGGAAGATTCCTTGGGTCTAAATGCCCTTACCAAGAATATTATTTACCTTTCAAAAATTAACCCCCCCCCCCCCCCTCCCCTCTTGGATAAGAAACTGGGCCGCAAGGCCCATTAAATTCATACCAAATTGTAGGGATCTTTGACCAAGGCCTTTGGTTAAAGAAAACAGAATTAAAGGAAGAGAAAATAAAGAAAAAACAGAAAAATAAAATAAAAGATAATAATACTGATAATAATAATAAAAAAAATGAAAAACAAATAATCAAAGATAACAATAAAAATAATACTAAAAAAAATGAACAAAAGATGAATCCAACATCAAACTTTCGGCCCTTGTTGTAAAAATCTGCCATCGCATGGGTAGATCTACCAAACTTCTTTGTTGAAAAACAAGTATACATCTTCGCCTAACCATGGAAATAAGGACACAAGAAGAAAGGGTGTATTCCTAGATCTAAAATTTGAAGAACATGGGTGTTTGTTTGGACTAAACAACGATAGATTAGGGGTGAGTATGCGTTGGTGATTATGGGGAAGGAGTTTGAGTTGATTTGGGGCCGGCTTATAGAGGTGAGGGGTTTGGGGGCGGCTAGGGTTAGAGGGTTGAGAGAGATTGGAGAGTGAGGAAGGTCTTTAGGATTTTTTTTTTG
>NW_017671808.1:70460-70797 GCF_001879085.1 Nicotiana attenuata
GGGGGGAAGTTCAGACACTTAAATGGAAAGGGGTGAGGGGTTGCGGGCCGTTAGATCATGATCCAACGGCTGGGGTAAAGGGAGATGAAACGACGTCGTTTCAACTATTAGGCGATGGACCGGATTTTTTGAAGGAATTTTTACATTCCTATCTCACTTAGGAAACCGTTTTACCATACATATTTAAGGTTTGAGTAAATTACATTTAGTATACCAAAATTACCATTTCTATACCATATCTAATTAAGGTTATAATTAATGTGATATCTTCTACTCCTTAATTAAAGCATTTCCGTTTTTTTCAGTACTAATCCCTCACTTTCTCTCTCCTAACTCC
>NW_017671808.1:71253-117114 GCF_001879085.1 Nicotiana attenuata
GTGGTAGGTTGTATTTTTTTAGAGCTAGATTTGTATGTATTTTTTCTTCCTGATTTGTTTTTAGCTATTTGTGTAGTGATTGTGTAGTTATATGTATATAATNATGCTTCATTTTTATGCAGTTTACTAATGTGAAATAGTTTATCATTTTGTGCAGAATGGACATTATTTTGCCCCACATAATGTGGATTATAGGGTGCTTAGATTCCACACTTTGTGTGATCCTACCCCAGTATTTTTGGGATCCAGACGAACCTGCATCAAAATAAAGATAAACAGTGTTATAATTTTGTAGAATCTTTTTAGATAATTTGTAGATATAGTGAAAATTTTATAGTCATCCATTTTAGGATGTCAGATTGTAGTTAAATTGTATTATAACTGTTGCAATTTGTAGAATCTTTGTAGATAATTTATTTAAAGACAACATTTTGAAATCAATAATTTCTAATCATAGATTGTATTTTATTTTGTCGCATAAATGTAGTAACTTTGTAGATAATTTTAAAAACAAAATTGCTTTATTCTTTCCTTAAACTGATTTGTGTTTAATTGTAGGCAAATGTAGTAATTTTGTAGATAATACCATAAAACCATAATTCTATGCAATTTCGAACTATACAAACCTGCACTTGTGTTATCGTTGGTGATTGCCAATTCCATATTGAAATCTCGTACACTTATGCATAACGAATATGAACCTAAGTTTTTATTCTCCTTTTTGGTCTCCATATACACACGAACCCCCATATCATTCCTAATCTCCATTGGGGGACAATTGTCGTTCACCATGTATTTGATTTTTAGAATATTTTCTGAAGTATCAATCGATAGTTGTTCTGCAATTGCAGAAATCAGAATACTGTAGCTTGCATTCTCATCTACCACAATGGCATCAACTTCAAAATTTCTAAATCTGCCATAGTTATCCCAATTCCCATTCAATTGTAGCATGATTGTAATTTTGGACATGATTGCGTGTTGTTGCTGATGTATTAATCTAAATTTTTTTCGTTTTTTTGGATTTCTAGATTGAGAGAAAAAAAGATGAAGAACAGATATATGATCGCCAATTTGATTTCTGAAAACGACGAAGAACAGAATATAGCAATTTTGAGTTGTTGAATCTCGAAGATTTGAATTCTACAATTTGAATTCAGTTTGTTGAAGTTGTTCGTAGTTTGTTGAAGCTGTTCGTACTTGTTTTTTTATAATTTTTGAATTGTAGTTTAAGAGTAAATTACGCAGATGCGAAATCTCCTTTCCGTTTCAAAACATGAATTTAATGTAGAATAAATCAATCCCAAGATTCTTTCCTAATTTTTCGCGCGTTATTAAGGGAAGATTCTGCCCTATTAATTCCTAATAAACGAATGGTACAGAAATTGTAGGAAAAATATGGACTAGGCGGGTAACTTAGATACTATGCACATATTTGATAATAAAGTTTCATATATGGCATAAGAAGGAAAAAAATCTCCTTTTTAAAAGGGATTGGGCTGGACCGACGTGGGTGAATTGGGATATTTGGGCCAGACCAAATATTTGCTCATTTCCTTTTGTTTCTTTTTTTTTCTTTCTCTTTTTCTTTCTTTAGAAAAAAAATAATTTTTAACCTAATCAAATTAATTAAAATCCTAAACTAACTAAAACCCTAATTAATCTATTTGATACAATTATCATTACCTATGTTTACTAATTTTAACACTAATTAATTAAAACGAAGATGTAGACATGACTATGGTAATAATTTTTGTGATTTTTTGTTTAATAAATGCAATTAAAACCTAAGATGCTATGTAATAATGATTTGGACATTTATTTTATATTGTTCTATGATTTTATATTAACTGTGCACAAAAGATGCAAACAATTAATTAAGAAAATCCTACAAAATCCTATAAAACTAAAAATAATTTAGAAAACTTATTTTAAAATTTTTGTAGGAGTAATTCTAGTCTGGCAAAAATCACTTGCTCACACTATCGTGGCCCGAGATACCTGGATCTGCACATAAGGTGCAGGGGGTAACGTGAGTACACCAACTCAATAAGTAACAAGTCCAAACTATGGACTGACAGGTTGTGACGAACCAAACCTCAATAGGTAATACCATTAAACTGTATAAAAAAGTAGACATGCTTGCAGTTCAAGAAAAACTCAACAATAAATAAATGCAGTCTGAACAGTACGAAGTATAAAGCTTAGGAAATCTCTATGTACCAATGATTAGATAGCATGATCAATGTTCCGTGTACCTCCACTCACAAGTGCTCAACCACTCGTTACTGTATATGGCCATCCGGCCCAGGGAAGATCCATTCCGAAATATATATATATATATATATATATATATATATACATATATATATATATATATCACTCACCGCAGTCATCCAGTACCAAGGAAGGCCATTCCAGCCCTATGGAGAAGATCCATCTCTAGATATAAATACTTCGGACAAGATCCATCCCTCAATATCATCAATTGCGCTCACTGGGGGTGTGTTACAGACTCCGGAGGGGCTCCTACAGCCCATGGGATATCATAATCATCAATATAACCGCTACGGCGTGTAGCCCGATCCCATACTGTCACTCACAATCAGGTCTTGACCTCACTCAGTCATCACTCTCCAGTCTCACAAACACGGGCTCACAATGTCATGATACTACCCGAACATTGATATGATGCGCCAAATAACAATAATCGAGACTGAGGTATGATATAAAATGCATGAACAGGATTGAGCACAGAATATCGATGAAACCCAGGCCGCGATTCTCACGGTGCACACCCACACGCTCGTCACTTGGCATTTGCGTCACCACAATAGCAATCATAGTTCGGGGTTTCGAACCCTCAGAACCAAGTTTGGAAGCGTCACTTACCTCAAGCCAAGCCAAACTCTAGCCCGCGATGCCCTTGCCTCTCGATTAGGCTTCCAAATACCCCGAATCTAACCAAAATCAGTATATAACCATCAATATAGGCTAAAGGAATGAAACCCATACGAAAATTATCAAATTAACTCAAAAATCCCGAAATTGGCCAAACCCGACCCCCGGGCCCACTTCTCGAAATTCGATAAAAATCACATAAAAAGAATCCTCATCCTCCCATGAGTCCATACATACAAAGAACATCAAAATCGGACCTCAAATGGCCCCTCAAATCCCAAATTTAAACTCTCCAATTTCAAGAACTATTTCCCTGATTTTAGCCTTTAAATCCCACTAATTTCATGTCTAATTAGCTAGAAATTACCATAGAATCAGGTATTGAGTTCAAAAACCTTACCCTCCAAGTGTTTCCCTTCGAATCCTTCTTCAATCCTTCTCAAAAAGCTTCAAAGTCGTTAAAAATGGTGAGAAATGGCCTAAAAATCGCGAAGATAGCTTTTTATACATTCTGCCCAGGTGCTCCCTTCTTCGCGAACGCAGTCAAAGCCTCGCGTTCGCGAAGCACAAAAACCACTGCTCAATCTTTTGCTCTTTCGCGAACGCAAACACCACCTCGCGAACACGATGCCTTGCCTAGATTGGCCTACGCGAACGCGTTCTTCTAGCCGCGAACGCGATGCCTTAGGGCATGATGCCCAAGCCTGCTTCACCATTCTACGCGAACGCGAGCTCTGCCACGCGTTCGCGATGCACACTCTGCCTCAACCTTCACGAATGCGGGACCTACATCACGAACGCGAAGAGAAACTCACCTGCCTCACTCAACATCTCTTGGCGAACGCGAGAGCCCTCTCGCGAACGCGAAGAACAAATCTCTGCAACAAAAATACCAGAAAATCTGCTATCTTTCCAAAGTCCAAAATGATCCGTTAACCACCCGAAACTCACCCGCATCCCATAACATCATTCAAACTTGTTCCAACCTTCGGAACACTCAAAACAACATCAAAACATCAAATCACCATCGGATTCAAGCCTAAGGATTTCCATACTTCCAAATTTCGCAAATGATGCAAAAACATATCAAACCTCACCCGAATGACCTAAAATTTTGCACACACGTCGTAAAATGACACAACAGACCTACTCCAATTTCCGAAATTCCATTCCGACCCCGATATCAACATTTCCACTGCTGATTGGAAAACTCCAAAATTCCAATTTCGCCAATTTAAGCCTAAATCTACCACGGACCTCCAAAATACATTCCGATCACGCTCCTAAGTCCTAAATCACATAACAAAGCTATCCGAACCATCATAATTCACATCCGAGACCTTCTACAAATAAGTCAAGATCCGGTTGACTTTTCCAACTTAAGCTTACTCAAAAGAGACTAAGTGTCTCATTCCTCTCCAAAACCACTCTGAACCCGAAAAAACCAACCCGATAACACATAATACAACTGAACAACACATAAAGAAGCAGAAATGGGGAAAATAGAGCGGTAACTCATGAAACGACCGGCCGGGTCGTAACATCCTCCCCGTCCTCGAACGAGTCAAGAAACATACCTGAAGCCTCAAATAGGTGAGGATATCTGCTTCGTATCTCCCGCTCGGTCTCCCAGGTAGCCTCCTACACGGGCCGACCTCTCCACTGCACTTTCACTGAAGCTATATCCTTTGATCTCAACTTTCGGACCTGCCGCTCCAAAATAGCCACTGGCTCCACATCATAAGAAAAATCACCATCTAACTGAACCGTGCTAAAATCCAAGACATGAGACAGACCGCCAATATACTTTCGGAGTATAGAAAAATGAAATACCGGATGCACACTCGACAAGCTGGGTGACAAAGCAAACTCAAAAGCCACCTCCCCAATCCTCCGAAGCACCTCAAAAGGCCCAATGAATCGAGGACTCAATTTACCCTTCTTCCCAAATCTCATAACACCCTTCATGGGTGACCTTCAGTAGATCCTTCTCCCCAACCATGTAAGACACATCACGGACCTTCCTGTCAGCATAACTATTTTGTCTTGACTGCGTTGTACGAAACCACTGCTGAATTACCTTCACCTTGTCCAAATCATCCTGCACTAAGTATGTACCCAAAAGCCTAGACTCACCTGGCTCAAAACAACCAACTGGAGATCTAAACGTCTCCCATATAAAGCCTCATACGGAGCCATCTGAATACTCGACTGATAACTGTTGTTATAAGCAACTCCGCGAGCGGTAGAAAATGATCCATGACCCTCCAAAATCAATGACACAAGCGCGCAACATGTCCTTCAATATCTGAATAGTGCACTCAGACTACCCATCCGTCTGAAGGTGAAAAGTTATGCTCAACTCAACCTGAGTACCCAACTCTCGTTGCACGGCTCTCCAAAACTGTAAAGTAAAATGAGTACCTCTATCTGAAAAGATGGAAACTGGGACACCATGCAAGTGAACAATCTCTCAGATATAAATCTCTGCTAACCGCTCTGATGAATAGGTAGTACATACAGGAATGAAGTGCGCGGACTTGGTCAGCCGATCCGCAATCACCCAAATAGCATCGAACTTCTTCAAAGTCCGTGGGAGTCCAAATACAAAGTCCATGGTGATACACTCCTACTTTCACTCTGGAATATCTATCTGCAGAAGCAAGCCACCTGGTCTCCGATGCTCATAATTCACCTGCTGAGAATTGAGACACTGAGCTACAAATCCCACAATATCCTTCTTTATTCTCCTCCACCAATAATATTGCCTCAGATCCTGATACATCTTCGCGGCACCCGGATGGATGGAATACCGCGAGCTATGGGCCTCCTCCAGAATCAAATCCCGAAGCCCATCTACATTGGGTGCACATATCCGGACCTACATCCTCAATACTCCATCATCACCAATGCTCACATCTCTGGCATCATCGTGCTGAACTCTGTCCTTAAGGACAAGCAAATGAGAATCATCATACTGGCGCTCTCTGATACGATCAAACAAGGAAGACCGAGAAACCACACAAGCTAAGACTCGACTGGGCTCCGAAATATCCAACCTCACAAACCGATTGGCCAAGGCCTGAACATCAACTGCAAGAGGTCTCTCCCCAATAGGAATATACGCCAAACTGCCCATACTCACCGCCTTCCTACTCAAGGCATCGGCCACTACATTGGCCTTTCCCGGATGGTACAAGATAGTGATATCATAATCCTTTAGCAGCTCCAACCATCTGCGCTGCCTCAAATTGAGATCCTTCTGTTTAAACAAGTGCTGGAGGCTACAATGATCAGTAAAGACCTCACAAGACACACCATACAGATAATGCCTCCAAATATTCAACGCGTGAACAATGGCAGCCAACTCCAAATCATGAACATAGTAGTTCTTCTCATGGGGCTTCAACTGACGAGAAGCATAAGCAATCACTCTACCCTCCTGCATCAACACACACCCAATACCAACTCTCAAAGCATCACAATACACTGTATATGATCCTGAAGCTGATGGCAAAACTAATACAGGAGTTGTGGTCAAGGCAGTCTTGAGCTTCTGAAAGCTCGCCTCACACTCATCCAACCACATGAAAGGAGCACCCTTTTGAGTCAATTAGGTCAAGGGTGATGCTATAGATCAAAATCCCTGAACGAATCGACTGTAATAGCCCGCCAAACCAAGAAAGCTGCAAATCTCTATGGCTGAGGACGGTGTGGGCCAACTCTGAACCGCCTCTATCTTCTTCGGATCAACCTGAATACCCTCACTGGACACCACGTGCCCCAAGAAAGCCACTGAACTGAGCCAAAACACACACTTGGAGGACTTTGCATAAAGTTTCTCCTCCCTCAACTGCTGCAACACAACTCTCAAATATTCCGCGTGCTCCTCCTGACTACGCGAGTACATCGGAATATCATCAATGAATACAATGACAAACGAGTCGATATAAGACTGAAATACGTTGTTTATCAAATGCATGAATGTTGTTGGGGCATTGGTCAGCCCAAAAGACATCACAAGGAACTCATAATGACCATATCGAGTCCTGAAAGCTACCTTAAGAATGTCCGAGTCCCTGATCTTCAACTAGTGATACCCTGAACGGAGATCAATCTTGGAGAACACTCTCGCTCCCTGGAGCTGGTTAAATAAATCATCAATACGAGGCAAAGGATACTTGTTCTTGATTGTGACATTGTTCAACTGCCTGTAATCAATGCACATCCTCATAGTGCCATCCTTCTTCTTCACAAATAGAACAGGCGCACTCCACGGTGACACACTAGGCCGAATAAACTCCTTATCAAGGAGTTCCTGAAGCTGCTCCTTCAACTCCTTCAACTCCACCAGTGCCATACGATACGGTGGAATAGAAATGGGCTGAGTGCCCCGCACCAAATCAATACCAAAATCAATATCCCTGTCCGGTGGCATGCCCGACGGGTCTACAGGAAACACATTCGCAAAGTCCCTCACTACCGGAACTGAATCAATGGTAGGGGTCTCTGCACAAACATCCCTCACGAAGGACAGATAAGAAAGACAACCCTTCCCAACCATCCACTGGGCCTTCAATAATGAAATCACTCTACTGGGAACATAATTCGTCGAACCTTGCCACTCAATCCGTAGCAACCCCAACATAGCCTATGTCACTGTCTTAGCATAACAGTCCAAAATAGCACAACATGGAGATAACCAATCCATGCCCAATATCACATCAAAATATACCATACTAAGCAACAAGAGATCCACTCGGGTATCCAAAACCCCAATAGTCACCACACGCAACCAATATACACGATCCACAACAATAGTATCGCCCATCGGAGTAGATACATGAACAGATGAAACAAGAGACTCGCGGGGTGTATCACGAAAATAAGCAAAATATGATGACACATATGAAAAAGTGGAACCAGGATCAAATAATACAGAGGCATCTCTGTGGCAGATTGAGACAATACCTATAATCACAGCATCTAAAGCAATAGCATCTGGTCTGGCTGGGAGGGCATAAAAACGGGCCTGACGACCACCTGATAGACCTCCCCCTCTAGGGCGACCCCCAGCTGACTGAGCTGGTGGGGAAGTAACTGGTGCTGAAGTCGAAGGCTGGCTCCTCTGATGAGATGAACCTCCCGTAAGACGGGGACAAAACCTCTTAATATGACCTAAATCTCCACCCTCAAAGCAACCTCTCCCGGCAAATGGCGATGGGGACTGGAGGGAGCCCCGCGCACCGGGATGCCCACTAGAAGAACCAGGCATAGATGAGCCCTAAATTGATGGTGCCTGAGTTGAACTCTGAGCTGGAAGGGCACTGAGAGATGAGTGACCCTAATGTGAACTATGAGAACCGTGGCCAGATGATCCACCACAGTGGCCTGAACGGAATGGCTGAGCATGTCTGAATGGACGGCTTCTGCCGTGCTGAAACTGACCTCGCGAAGAAACACCACCGAAACTACCAGATCCCCGAGGCCTCTTTGCCTCCCTCTCAACTCGCTCCTGGCGGCAGACCGACTCTATCTCTCGAGCAATGTCAACCACCTCCTCAAAAGAAGCACCAGACACCCTCTCTCTAGTCATAAGAATCTGTAGCTGATAAGCGAGGCCATCCACGAATCTCCTGATCCTCTCCCTATCTGTAGGAACCAACCAAACAGCATGACGGGCTAACTCAGAGAACCTCATCTCGTACTGCATCATAGTCATATCATCCTAACACAACTGCTCGAACTGCCTGGACAGCTCCTCTCTGCAAGATTGCGGCACATACTTCTCCAGGAAAAGAGCAGAGAATTGCTGCCAGGTAAGGGGCACTGCACCAACTGGCCTACGCCTCTCATAGTCTTCCCACCAAGTGAAGGCAGCCCTAGAAAACTGAAAAGTAGAAAATGAGACCCCACTAGTCTCCAGAATACCCAATGTACGTAACATCCTCTGACACTTGTCCAAGAAACCCTAGGCATCTTCGCCCTCTGAACCACAGAAAATCGGAGGCTGAAGTCTACCAAACCTCTCCATTCGATGCTGCTCGTCATCAGGCATAATTGGAACTACATAATCCTGAGCAAGTGCAACCGGCTGGGCTGGTGGTGCCTCCAGTGTTGGCAGTCCCTGAACAACCTCCTCGGGTGTACAGGCGGCGGGAGTCTGAGTGCCTTCCCTGGCCTGAGAAGTAGTTGTTGTAGTAGTAACTGCGACCGCCTGAGCAAGACTGGTGTACACGGTCAATATCTGAGCCAAGGTCTCCTGGAGACCCGGAATAACAATAGGCACAGTCGGTGCCTGAGCTGGTGCTGCTGGAGCATCCCTCGCTGGATCCTGATCATGAACTGGGGCGTCTAGTGGATCTGTAGGTGCTGCCCTAGCTGCTGTACGGGCTACACCCCTGCCCCTACCACGGTCTCGGCCTCTAGTGGCCCCAACTGGTGGTACTGGTGGTCGTCCATCCTGACCGGTAGCACGTGTCCTCACCATCTGTGAGAGAATAGAATAACAGAAGTTTAGTACCAGAATTAACAGATTCGCACGACAAGAAGCAGCCTCCCGGGGATAAGTACAGACGTCTCCGTACCGATCCGCGAGACTATACTAAACCTGCTCATGACTCATGAGACCTATGTAACCTAGGCTCTGATACTAATATGTCACGACCCAAAAACCGACCCGGCCATGATGGCGCCTATCCTGATTCTAGGCCAGCCAAATTATTTCCAAATGCCCCATATTTCATTTAAAACTTAAATAAAACCATGTTTAACAGAAATCTGATAAAAGATATAAAGTAAAAATAAAAAATAAAAAATTAGAAAAATACAAGCTCGACCTCGGGTGTCACTAAGTCATGAGCAAAATACTACAACTGTTCGAAATAAACAAGACCGACATATTCTGAGAATAGCCAACAAATACACTAAGAGGAATATGAGGAAGGAGAAGGCGGGACTGCGATCGCCAGGCAGCTACCTCGCTATCTCCAAGGAAAGTCCACAAATGAAATGATCAGCAACCACTACCGTGGCCCGAGATACTTGGAGGTGCAGGGGGTAACGTGAGTACACCAACTAAGTAAGTAACAAGTCCAAACTATGGACTGACACGTAGTGAAGAACCAAACCTCAACAGGTAATACCATTAAACTCTACATAAAAGTAGACATGCTTGCAGTTCAAGTAAAACTCAACAGTAAATAAATGCAGTCTGAATAGTACAGAGTATAAAGCTCAGTAAATCTCTATGAACCAATCCACTCACAAGTGCTCAACCACTCGGTACTGTATATGGCCATCCGGCCCAGGGAAGATCCATCTCGGAATATATATATATCACTGCCGCAGTCATCCAGTACCGAGGAAGGCCATTCCAACCCTATGGAGAAGATCCATCTCCAGGTATAAATACTTCGAACAAGATCCATGTCCAGGGAAGATCCATCCCTCAATATCATCAACTACGCTCCCTAGGGGTGTGTTACGGACTCCGGAGGGGCTCCTACAGCCCTAGCGATGTCATAATCATCAATATAACCGTTGCGGCATGCAGCCCGATCCCATACTGTCACTCACAGTCAGGCTCTCGGCCTCACTCAGTCATCACTCTGCTGTCTCACACACACGAACTCACAATGTCATGATACTAGCCCCGAACACTGATATGATGTGCCAAATAACAATAATCGAGACTGAGGCATGATATAAAATTCATGAACAGGACTGAGTACAGAATATCAATGAAGCTAATGATATGACAACAAGAAACGACCTCTCGGGTCTCAACATATCGGTGTGAAGCCTTAACAAGATAATTAGCATGATTTATAGCTCATTAACTTAATCACATAATCACAACACAGATATCAGCAAGAAAGAGTCACTAAGCGGTGTCATGGAATGATCCAGGCTGCGATTCTCACGCTGCATGCCCACACGCCCATCATTTGGCATTTGCGTCACCTCAATAGAAATCATAGAACACATAGTTCGGGGTTTCGAACCCTCAGAATCAAGTTTGGAAGAGTTACTTACCTCTAGCCCGCGACGCACTTGCCTGTCGATTCGGCCTCCAAATGCCCCGAATCTAACCAAAATCAGTATATAACCATCAATATACGCTAAAGGAATGAAACCCATACTAAAATTATCAAATTAACTCAAAAATCCCAAAATTGGCCAAATACGACCCCCAGGCCCACGTCTCGGAATTCGATAAAAATTACATCACAAAAATCCTCATCCTCCCACGAGTCCATACATACCAAGAACATCAAAATTGGACCTCAAATGGCCCCTCAAATCCCAAGTTTAAACTCTCCAATTCCAAGCCCTAATTCCCCAATTTTAGCCTTTAAATCCCACTAATTTCATGTATAATTAGCTAGAAATTACCATAGAATCGGGTATTGAGTTCAAAAACCTTACCTCCAAGTATTTCCCTTCGAATCCCTCTTCAATCACTCTCAAAAAGCTTCAAAGCCGTTAAAAATGGTGAGAAATGGCCAAAAGATTGCGAAGATGGCTTTTTATACATTCTGCCCAGGTGCTCCCTTCTTCGCGAACGCGGTCAAAGCCTCGCGTTCGCAAAGCACAATAATCACTGCTCAATCTTTTGCTATTTCGCGAACGCAAACACCACCTTGCGAACACGATGCCTTGCCTAGATTGGCCTACGCGAACGCGTTCTTCTGGCCGCGAACGCGATGCCTTAGGGCCTGATGCCCAAGCCTGCTTCACCCTTCTACGCAAACGCGAGCTCTGCCACGCGTTCACAATGCACACTCTACCTCAACCTTCGCAAACGCAGGACCAACATCGCGAACGCGAAGAGAAACTCACCTGCCTCACTCAACATCTCTTCGCAAACGCGAGAGCCCTCTCGCGAACGCGAAGAACAAATCTCTGCAACAAAAATACCAGAAAATCTGCTATATTTCCAAAGTCCAAAATGATCCATTAACCACCCGAAACTCACCCGAGGCCCTCGGGACCTCAACCAAACATGCCAACACATCCCATAATATCATTCAAACTTGTTCCAACCTTCGGAACACTCAAAACAACATCAAAACATCAAATCACCATCGGATTCAAGCGTAAGGATTTCCAAACTTCCAAATTCCGCAAATGATGCAAAAACCTATCAAACTTCATCGGAATGACCTGAAATTTTGCACACACGTCACAAATGACACAACGGACCTACTTCAATTTTCTAAATTCTATTCCGATGCCGATATCAAAATTTTCATTGCCGATCAGAGAACTCCAAAATTCCAATTTCGCCAATTAAAGCATAAATCTACCACAGTCCTCCAAAATACATTCCGATCACGCTCCTAAGTCCCAAATCACTTAATGAAGCTATCCGAACCATCAGAATTCACATCTGAGACCTTCTACCTATAAGTCAACATCTGGTTGACTTTTCCAACTTAAGCTTACTCAAAAGAGACTAAGTGTCTCATTCCTCTCCAAAACCACTCTGAACCCGAACAAACCAACCCGATACCACATAAGACAACTGAACAACACATAAAAAAGTAGAAATGGGAGAAACAGAGCGATAACTCATGAAACGACCGGTCGAGTCGTTACATGAATATATAATCATATGTTTAGGGAAATCACTAAACTTGGATTATTCACATTTCTGTCGCAAGTGTGCAGTTTAAAAATAAATTATGTTTATCACAAAAAAAATCTCAATATTCACAATAACTTATCAAACTTTTAATTTGTTTAAACTTAAATATCATATCATGATCTCAAAAATATTTTAAACTGTGAATATACCATAATAACCTCAGTTATTCCTAATTATAATGTGTATGCAAGACACAGAATATTATGAGATCATGGCCACCTATTATTATATTTAATATGGATATTGAATTTTCTAAAGTATAACCCCATTTTGGTTATTGTCATACCATTTTGTATCTCTCTGTACAATATAATGAAACGTAGCAAAATTTTTGCCAAGATGTGACAATTGTTTAAGCCCGAAAAATAATGTCATTTTGCACATCTAATACGGTGCTTGCTTTAATAAATTCTTGAACACATACCAAATAAAGGAAACAAACAACTATATTTATAAATCATTATAGTAAATTTAACATCGACAGACTACACTTCCAACTCTATGTTGGAAAGTAAAATACCAAAAATATTAGAATTAACTTTTGATACTCCTCGAGATATCTGCTTCACTTTTTTCCCAAATCCCTTGGACTTTGCTTCTGTGGAGTCTTTATGACACTTGATCATTTGTAAACATAAGAAATTTTAATCATTTGTAAGCAAATATGTTTTCCCTAATAAAAGAAATTTTAATCTTCGATTTATGGGGAAGAGAAACCATAAAATTGCTTATAAGTTGCGATTGTCAATAACTTAAAATAAGTTCTAAAGTTATTGCAATCAATCCTATAAATATATTTATAGGTGTCTTTTAGAATGAAGAGACTAACCAAAAGTACCATTTCCTAAAAGACACCATTTCTAAATGGTCATAAATGATTCCTATTTTTTCAGTTTACAGTTTTGCCGAATTTATTTAATATTATATTTTTATATTTTATTTAGTATATTAATAATAGAGAATTCTTATTAGGATATGTAAGGTATTTTGATTATTTAAAGGGGCAATTTGGTATTTTGACTTTTTAGTTAAGGGGCTCATACTTTTATAATAATATAGATATAGATATAGGCGAAAGAAACAAGTCACTTTTCATCAGCATCAAGTCGTTTTTTGAATTTTACAGTTTTCAAATTACTTGCTCCAACTAACACTTTATTTTAAATAAAAGCTAATCGGGTATGAATTTTCACTATCTATTTTATTCATTTTGGATTATTCGTTTAATATCCAATAATTTTTTGTCTCTAACACTAGAAGTTAGGGATATATGTTGGTCTATATGGTAGGGTACATTTTGATTCAGTATTTTTGGTATTCGCTTTCTTGAAATATTATATCAATACCATACCTAATGAAATTCTGTATGGTTCAGTTTCGTAACTTTGATTTGTTCTGCTTGAATATTAATTAATGCATAAAGCCATAGACTGTAATTTTTTTAATTAAAGTACTCACAAAAACAAAAATAACAATGTTCTAAGCTTACTTGATTTTTGGTAAAGTTTTTTGTCCAAAACCTGCAAGTATCAACCCAAAAAGAGAAAAAAGGTACATTAAGGAATAAATTTGAATATAGAAAATATCTTGTTACTTGGTGAACTTAGAGAATACAACAAGGACTAATCCAACAGATGCAACAGCAATACACGAGTAACCGAGTAAGAAATGCCTAAAATCTTAGAAACGTTACACTAAACTGCTTGGAAACATAGAGAATAAGAGTCAAAATCTGCAGCGTACCTTGATCCTCCATTTTTCTAAAGAAGTACACGAGCTTTTCTGTTAACCTCAACATGAATGTCAAAGAAAAGTATTGCATAACCCAGTATGTTATAATCCATAATACGTGTATCGTGTAACTTAGTATATGTATTTTGGTACAGTATCATTATTTCGATATTATTTTAAATATCAAATACCACACCTAATACCAATTTTTTTAAAAGTTAAACTAAATAGAATACCAAACACCAAAATAACGAATACAAAATACCAAAGTTCTCGATTTCAGTACAATAATTCAATATTTATCGTATTATGCACGGTCCTACTAAAAGTTCTCTAGAATTTCTATTAACAAACACATATCTAAATAGAGTTAAAAGGCTCTTAGCAAAGACAGAACCTAATGCAAGGGTAAAAACTTACCGCATCAGGTGTATACGCCTAATTTTGTTAAGTTAACCATAAATAACAAACTAAAGTTTATTAGGCGTCCTATTTTTAATAATAAAATTTTTAAAGATTGAGTATATCTAATAAGGGGACCATGATAAAAATCAGGGTTGCCGTCATATTTCTATCTTTTATTTCTCTCAGTTTTCCTTCTAACATCGGTTTCACTCTTCATCACTGATTTACCAAGAAGCTGAAGTTTACTTTTTTCAAAATGATACAATTGAAAAATTAATGTATAGTATTACAGTATTATGCCAAAAACTGTATTCAGAATATATTTGTGGGAGACAAGTTTTGCAAGTAAACATAGGTTACTTTTTGCTTAGGAGTAAGCAAAACAAGAAATGTAGCCTGTCTCTAACGACCCGACTGGTCGTTTTGAGTATTTGCACTTCGCTCGGTATTTTGAGGGCTCGAGTATCTCCCAAGATATATTATGACTTGTGTAAGTCGTCGATGTTGGTTTTCAAGTTATCCGGAATCGATTTGGAAGAATGAACATAAAGATTTAAGCCCTAAGTTGGAAGAATTGACCAAGTTTGACTTTTTAGCATTTGACCTCTGAATGGAGTTTCATCAGTTCCGTTTTGATTTTGGACTTAGGAGAGCATCCGGATTGTAATTTGGAGGTCCATAGTTGCATTAGCCTTGAAATGGCGAAAGCTGAATTTTTGGGAAGTTTGACCGGGAGAGGACCTTTTGATATCGGGGTCGGATTTTGATTCGGGAAGTTGGAATAGGTCCGTAATGGCAAATGGGACTTGTATGCAAAAGTTGAGGTCAATCAGAGGTGATTTGATAGCTTTCGGCATCGGTTGTAGAAGTTGAAGTTTCAATTTCATTGATTTTGAGTTGATGTGTGATTCATCGTTTCGAGGTTGTTATGTGTGATTTCAAGCTTCGAGCAGGTTCATTTCGTCATATGGAACTTGTCAACAAAATTTAGCGCCATTCAGAGTTGAATGGTTCGGATGCTCGGTTTCAATTCTAGAAGTTCTTGAAGTTTAGTTTGATCTTCATGCGTGTTGGATTCCGATTCGTGGTTTTAGAAGTTATTTTTGATGATTTGAGCATGCGAGCGAGTTCGTGTAGTGTTTCTGGACCTGGGTGTATGGTTGGTTTGGAGCCTCGAAGGCCTGACTGAGTTTCGGATTTGTTTCAGAATGATTTTTTATAATTTTTGATTGATGGTACTGGTATCATCGTATTTACGATGCATTGGTCGCAAATGCGATAGCTGGAATTGCGAAGCAGCCATCACATTTGCAAAGCCTGGGCTGCTGGGCAATTTTCGCATTTGTGATGAGCCCTGCCGCGTTTGCGAAAGTTGATCTTCGCATTTGCGAAGTTATGGTCGCAAATGCGATTTTGACAGGAATTCTCCTAGTTCGCAATTGCGATAAGTTTTTCGCATTGGCGGGGTTTGCATTTGCGAAACCCATGTTGCAAATGCGACATCTGCAACCTGTTAAGTGCTGAGAATTCCGAGACTTAGCTTTATTTTAATATATTTTGAGCCCAGCTTCGAGGAGAGGCGATTTTGTGAAGGGATTTTCATACCAGATCATCGGGTAAATATCTTTAATGATTTCTCAATTATATTTCATGATTTTATATAAGATTTAACATCAAATTCATCAGAAATCTAGGGAAAAGTTTGGGAATTTTGTCAAAGTTTTGAAAAATGAAAATTTGGGATTTGAGAGTCGAATAGGACTCGGATTTGAAAAAAAACATATATTTGACTCATGAGGCTATGGCTATTCAAGACCTACCCTTGGCCCGAGTTTTGACCCGGCGGGCCCGGAGTTTGACTTTTGTTGACTTTTTAGAAATCTTATAAAAATCATAGCATTATCAATTGAAATTGTATTCTCTTGCATTGGGTGATGTATTCAAGTCGTCGTTGGCTAGATTGAGCCGGGCGGAGGCGAATTTGAAAGGAAAAAGGCTAGGTTGAGTGTTGAGTTAGCCAAATTGAGGTACTTGTGTTTTGCCTAACTTTGTTGAGGGAATTTTTCCTCCTATTTGTCATTATTTTTTACATGCGGGGGTGATACATATATGAGGCGACGAACGTATATGTATGTTCCAAGGTTAATCATGCTCGGGGGGTAGATTATGTTATATCTGTGTTTATAGAATTACTTAACCTTCCTGCTTCATGCTTTACTTGACTCTTAGATACTAAGAACATAGTATTAAATGCTAGAAATCAAGATTTGGCTTATTATAACTTGATCAAATTTGACGGAAATTCTGAGAGTACATTGATGTGTCTAATTCGGTCATCTCTACACTTAATCATTAATACATTGCTACGACCGATATTCTTGAGATACTGGACTTTGTACTTGTGTTGTGGATCATTTGTGAGATTTGTGGGAGTATTTGAATAATAAGGTTCTTGAGGGTTGTTGAATCATTGTTGACTTGGATAGTTGTGATTGCGATTTGTTTGGAACATCTGTTAAAACACTCTCCTTGATGTTATTTATGCTTCCTACCTTGTTTGTCATTGATATACATATGCTTGGTAATGAAGAGTGTAAAGCACGAAGGGTGATGTCGTGCCATTGTTTATACATTATCATGTGAGGGAGAGTGTTAAGCACGAAGGGTGATGTCGTGCCATATTATTGAGAGTAAAAGCACTAAGGGTGATGCTGTGCCATATTATTGAGAGTAAAAGCACGAAGGGTGATGTCGTGCCATGTTATTGAGAGTAAAAGCACAAAGGGTGATGCCGTTCCATATTATTGAGAGTAAAAGCACGAAGGGTGATGCCGTGCCATTTTATTTATACTGTTATGATTTTATATCATCGTGAGGTCATGGCACGATGGGTGTTTTCACACAGGCGAGGATGAGGGACATGTATTATGTTGTGATATCAGTTTTCCCGTGTATATGTTCATGTCTTTATTGACCTGTTATTGTCGCAATCTTAGATCTGATGTGACTTGTTACTATTGTTCTGTCATTCATCTCTATATCAATTGATGTTGCATCGCTCATATCTTCTGCTTGTTTAACTTGAAAATATCATGCATGTTCCCTACTTTTATAATTACATTCACGTCGTACCCATTCTATTGCACTTTATTACAAGCCCTTTTTCTATTTAGTCATTCATGCCTCTACTTGTTAACTTGTAAAGATCATGTGTTTCCATCTTATTTGTTGTGCCTGTATTTAGGCCTTCATCATGCTAGTTAGTTGAAGTTGATATTCCTTGTTTCCAATTTCTGTCATCATTCACATGCTTTCCGCTTAGTCTTCTACTATTGTCCAAGTGGTTATCATTGTTCATTATTGCTACTTGCGTATTTCCTACCTTGTAATTCATGTTATCAGTATTTCTGTCATCTGGTTGATTCTGTTATATGTATATTGGGTAAGGATGAGATGACAGCACAAAGGGTGTTGCTATGCAATAAACTTGACATCTGAGTATATCCCTCATGCTATGAAAGTTAAGAATTGACTGTTGTGGTTTATTGGTTTCATTCTAAGGATTCGTTAAGGTATTTGAAGATGCCAAATTGTGATATCTGTTAACACTCGGTTATTGTTTTGCGTATCTGTTTTCATGTATACTTTTTTTATTACATTGTGGTATAGTTCTATTGTTGATTCGTAATGCAGGTTTTATCACTAAGTGTCTTTTAACTAAAAAGCCTCGTCACGACTTCGACGAGGTAAGACAAAATACTAACCAGTACGTGGGGACCTTTGTACTGATACTACACTTCTGTACGATGTGTACAGATTCCTAGAGTAGAGTTGCTGGTGATGTCGGGTGCTTATTCTGAAGATGTTTGTGCATCCGAATATAGTTGTCTCTTGTCCTAGGTAGCTTAGGTTTTGCTATTCTATTTATGTATCTTTCAAATAGAACATGTATTTACTGGTACCAGCTTGTAAATTCCAAGTCTTAGAAGCTCATGAGTCGTACTACCAGGACTTGGGTAAATTTGTAAATGTTTAGTTATCTATTCTCTATTTTCTTATAATCTCTATTGAGTTGTATTATCTGTTAGTTGGCTTACCTAGCGGGTTGAGTTAGGTGCCATCATGACTAGTGATTTTTGGGTCGTGACAAGGTGGTATCAGAGCACTAGGTTCGTAGGTTCTACAAATCATGAGCAAGTGTCTAGTAGAGTCCTGCGGAACGGTATGACGTCCATACCTATCTTCAGGAGGCTACAGGGCATTCAGGAAAAATTTCCCTTTCTTCTTTCCTTATCGTGCGGCCTTGTTTCAACTTAAAATCTACGACTTTGACTCCTCCAGATCTCTCATATGTGATGTTATGCGCTCAGTATTCGCTATATGCCGACGAGCAGTGGTGCTGCAAATAGATCACGACGGGCTATGGATGCTTGATTATTATCGCGATGTGTTGTCTAGCCTTTGAAGCAAAAACAGTGTTAAATATTCTAGTCGTCCATTTGTGGTATGAGGCAGTTTCTTATATCTTATTGTTAAGCATAGAATTGGAAAGATGGGCTAGTGACCTGGCTGTTGTGATTAAGGTGGGCTCGTGGCAGGTGTGGATTCGAGTATATACGGTGGGCCATATCCTACATGATGAGTTCGGATTGTGTGTCTCGTATGAGTTTTCCATTCGGTGGAGTGCAAATGTTATCATTTCAGAGCATTTGGGGATGTTGTTTGACTATTGCCGTGATGGGTAAGTTTGGCAGAATCTTCAGGGTGTTCTATCATCAGTATTGCATGAATTTTTTGAATTATTCAGCTAAATAATTGTGCCGGATTGGGGCATGCTGTGAAGATATGGTACTTTTGGTTGCTAATGAGGTGTTCTATGGCATCGAGCTAAGTGGTGGAGTTTGCTAATCACGATTAGATCGTAGGATTAAAGGCCGTATCAGTTTCCGGACCAAGAGATTGCTTAGTCATTTACTGAATGAGCATATTCTGGTGAAGCACGGGTTGCTCGATGCGTATTAGCTGTGTATTGAAGATCGGAGTAAGATGAGTAGTTATCGAGAAGGTTCGGGCAAGTTCCAGGTCTTATGTAGCCTTTAAGGACTTTTTGAATTTGTCTACAGGCAAGCTTGAAATCGGTAGCTAATGGTAATTGGATTTGCGGTATTTCCTTGTCAAGAAAGGTCTACATGTCAATGTTGGAGTGATGCAAGAAATGGCTTTGGGTTCCCAGGAAGTTCCCTTAGGGCGGTCATATCGGATTGAGTTACTTTCGGTGTTTCAGTCTAGGTGACTCAGTTGAGTTAGAGGTGATTGGTTCTGATTAGTTGATTATGTGTTACTGAGTTCCGAAGAACTTATCACGGTTATTACCACGGTCGGAGTTGATATTTTCTACATGTATAGGAGCTATATTGCTTATGGTTCAGAGTTGACTATGAGACTTTCGTAGTGTTGTGAGTTAGCATGTTAGAGGCTATGCGCCGTGTGGTGTTGAAAAGTTGCATGTACAAGGTTGCAGTTAGTTTTGGAGGGAAAGATATGAGTTCTTGATGTCACAAACGATTCCGGGTGATTAAGGTTTTGCTGGAACTATATGTTTCCACCGGAGGAGAGTTCGCCTGTTGGAAGGTACATTGTGTTCTGACTTGTGGGTGCATTTCCGTAGTATTATGGAGTATGAGTTACGTGTCAGCTATTTGAGTAGCGGTGTTGAAATTGGATATGAAGATTATGGTATTCGTGAGGTTCAGAGACAGGATGTTCTTGTTGGCAGACTATTCCTCGATTGCGAGTAGTGAAGAAATGTTGAGGGTTGGATGATTGCCCGTAGGTGTTACGGAAAGATTGCTACGGATTTTTGGAAGGTTAATTACATGTTGGGGATGATCGGAAATTGGTTTGGGAGTTATTTTTGAGCCTAATAAGAAAGTGTATTCCGTATTGGTTCGAAATTGCTTGCTCTTGCACAGTTGTTGCAACATGTATGTCATCTAGCGGAATGGATGTTATTCGCGCCTTGGTTTATGTTATATGTTTCTCTCTTATACTATGAGGGTTACATGATTCTTCACACGCATATTGTGATTCAGTGTAGGCCTCATGGCACTATGGGCGAGGTGGCCTTGGTGATGTTGATTTGCTTATTGCAACATAGTTGTGCTTGTCCTTCTCGGTTTTGTTTGTTTCCAATCATTTTTCCCACAATTATATTTTCGTGCACTCGGGTGTGCTTGATATTGACTCACATGTGATTAGTGAGCCCGAGTATTATGGCTCGATGGGTACCCTATGTGGATTGATATGATGGGATCGGGTTGCACGCCGCAAAGGTACAGCGATGAAATGTGGCTCCTTATTCCTATTTCATGTATTTTGCTTTCACCTTGTTGAAAATAGTTCATAGTAAAATGTTGAAATTTCCCAGCCTGCTTAACTTGCTTAGCAGTCTTCTTATTTAGTTTTCTTACTGTTATCTATCATGTCTGAATTATTACTTGTTAGTATATGGAACCAGGTTGTGTAAGGCTCCATATGATTATTGTTGATACTTGTAGGTGTGGCTACTTCTATTGGCTGAGATGAGGTTTCTAAACCTGATATTTGTGCTATTATGGGATGAGGAAAGTTTTGAAGAATAACACTATATTTTGTTGAGGATTTGGACAATGGCCCTGGTCGGGCGAGTGAGTTTCTTGGCTTATTGATCAGATGAGTGGTTAAGCGGTTATGCGTGTTTCTTTCATCATCGGTAGGGTATGAAGGATTTGAACGAGGTTCTAATCGGTATGAGGTTTGCTACAGGCACCGAATTTGTTTTGGGCAATAATGATGGTCAGCAGTTCCTACTTTGGGTGTCGAAGTGATAGGGTATATCATGTGATTACATCTTGGGTTATGGGTATGACTTGATACAGCTTGTTCAGACTTATGCAGTGTGTATATGTGGGATTCTAGTGCTGTAATGGATTCTAGATGATAAAGATTGAGTTCTAAGGTTTATGGACCACGGTCGAAACAAGGATCTCTAGTCATGTTGTGGTGGCGGGCTTATGTGGATCACGGTGACGTGGGATCACCCCCGGGTTTATGCATAGTAAGGTTACACCGTGATTTGATAGCTTTGGAACGACTCCTGGCACGTTCGAGGACGAACGTGTGTTTAAGTGGTGGGGGATGTAACGACCCGGCTGGTCGTTTTAAGTATCTGCACTTCGCTTGCTGTTTTGAGGGCTCGAGTATCTCCACATGATGTATTATGACTTGCGTAAGTCGTCGGTGTTGGTTTTCAAGTTATCCAGAATCGATTTAAAAGAATGAACTTCAAGATTTAAGCTCTAAGTCAGAAGAGTTGACCAAGTTTGACTTTTTAGCATTTGACCTCGGAATGGACTTTCGTCAGTTCCTTAGCTTTGTGGGGTGATTTTGGACTTAGGAGCGTGTCCGGATTGTAATTTGGAGGTCCGTAGTTGAATTAGCCTTGAAATGGCGAAAGTTATATTTTTGGGAAGTTTGACTGGGAGTGGACCTTTTTGATATCGGGGTCGGATTCTGATTCCGGAAGTTGGAATAGGTCTGTAATGGCAAATCTAACTTGTGTGCAAAATTTGAGCTCAATCGGAAGTGATTTGATAGTTTCCGCATCGTTTGTAGAAGTTGAAGTTTCAAACTTCGTTGATTTTGGCTTGAGGTGTAATTCATTGTTTCGAGGTTGTTATGCGTGATTTGAAGCTTCGAGTAGGTTCGCTTTGTCATATGAAACTTTTCTGCAAAGTTTAGCGCCATCCGGAGTTGATTTGATATGGTTCGGACGCTTGGTTGTGATTCTAGAAGTTCTTGAAGTTTAGTTTGATCTTCATGCGTGTTGGCGTCCGATTCGTGGTTTTTGAAGTTATTTTGATGATTTGAGTGCGCGAGAGAGTTCGTGTTGTGTTTCTGGACCTGGGTGCATGATTGGTTTGGAGCCCCGAGGGCTCGGGTGAGTTTCGGAATGATTTTCCATAATTTTTGATTGTTGGTACTGGTATCATCGCATTTGCGATGCATTGGTCGCAAATGCGATAGCCGCAATTGCGAAGCAGACATCGCGTTTGCGAAGCCTGGGCTGCTGGGCAAAATTTTGCATTTGCAATGAGCCCTGCCGCATTTGCGAAAGTTGGTCTTCGCATAGGCGAAGTTATGGTAGCAAATACGACCTTGACAGGAATTCTCCTAGTTCACCATTGCGATAAGTTTTTCGCATTTGCAACTTTGCATTTGCGAACCCCATGTCGCAAACATCTGCAACCTGTTAAGTGCTGAGAATTCTGAGACTTAACTTCATTTTGATATATTTTGAACCCTAGCTTTGAGGAGAGGCGATTTTGTGAAGGTATTTTCATACCAAATCATTGGGTAAGTATCTTTAATCATTTCTCAACTATATTTTATGATTTTATATGTCACGACCCAAAATCCACTAAGGGTCGTGATGGCGCCGGACACCGCTGTCAGGCAAGCCAACTAAAATACTTAATCAGATTCCAATTTAGACAAATTTTGAAGACTCAAATTTTCCTTCTAATTTCATAAGTAAAGAGACAACTGCTTCAATTCAAATTTATTTAATAGGCAATTAATACAAAATATTTCAAACCATCCCAGAACCCGGTGTCACAAGTGCATGAGCAATTTCTAAGAAATAATACAATATAACATCCGTCCGAAATACAGTGGACATAAAGTAAATACAATTTACTGGAAGGGACTTCACTAGCTGCGGGCCGCCTCGAATAATGCAACTCACCTAGTCCCCGAATCATCAGTGCTGCTACGCCCAGTAGGCCACTCGAGTTACATATACCTGTGCAACAAAAATATACAGAAGTGTAGTATGAGTATGAAAACAACGTGTACTCAATGAGTATCCCGTCTAATCTCTAAGAAGTAGAGACGAGATGGTCGGCTTCAACACTTACTAGAGGTCAAGTAATAATATACTAAAAATGTGAGGAAATCATGGATTTATATAGCAGTTCTAACTCACAAAGCCGGAAAACAGGTAAACACCTTTAGCAAATAATAAAGGATTTTCAAGATTTACTTTTCATTATCTTATCAATTTATATCAAGTCATGAAAGGCAATATCAACATTTAAAATTCTCAGGCAACGATATATATATATATATATATATATCATGCGCAAATCATGCCGAGGTCGACGGCCCGCTCCAACAGAAATGTAAATTGTGCACTGCCAAGGGTCGAACATCGCGAACCATAGATGCATCTATTTAATCTGCCAAGGCGTTCAGCCTGCTCCAAAATTTAACAAACACAGACAGTCAATCAGGAGTCCACACGGAGCAATTATCCAAAGGAAGCAAATCCTCTTTCAACCATTTAAGAGAAATGAAGTTTAATCCTTTTAGAAATTTATTTACTAATTCAATGTGATTTAAGCAATTCAAGCTATCAATAAGTTCACAAACAATCCAAGTATAACATGCTCTTGGGTCCTAAACTACCCGGACAATAGCATAATAGTAGCTACGCACAGACTCTCGTCACCTCGTGCGTACGTAGTCCCCACAATTAGGAGCACATAACCAATTAATTTACCTATGGGGACAATTCCCTCTTACAAGGTTAGAAAGGAGACTCACCTTGCTCCAAAGCGCACTTCCAATATCAAGAACGAGCCCAAGCCCTCAAATTCGGAGCCGAACGATCTCAAACTAGTTAAATGAAGTAAGAACTAATTAATATAAGCCCACAAGATCGAATTCTAGCTATTTAAGCCATTTTGCCAACCATTTACATGAGTTTTCCTAAATTCCAACCTCGGGCTCACATGCCCGGATTCCGAAATTTTTCGAAAGAAGTCGTTCTCTATTACCTAAGGATCAATAATATATGAATTCTAGTTCATTTCATAACAAATTTCGTGGTTAAATCTTAATTTTATTTAAACCCTAGGTCTAAATCTAACCCCTTTGATTTCACCTAATTTTTAGTGTTTAATCAACTTAATATACATGTATTTAAGCTAATAACGAATGGAATTAACTTACCTTGAAGTGCTATGTTGAAATCCTCTCTCTTTGGAATCCCCCAAATCGCCTAGTGTGGTGTAGAAATGAAATAAATGGCCTTGAGTTCGAATTAAATGAGCTCACTGCCCAGCGATTTCCGCTTCTGCGGTCTGGGGACCGCTTCTGCGGTCCCGCACCTGCGAAACGAGGACCGCTTCTACGGAACTGGGCGAAAATGGCTGGACCGCTTCTGCGGCTGAGGTCCGCTTCTGCGGATTTTGAGCCGCTTCTGCTATTTCCCCTGGCCTAGACAAGGGCCGCTTTTGCGATGGTTTGACCGCATTTGCGGTCCCGCTTCTGCGGTCCTAGAACCGCAGATGCGGTTATGACAGAAGCAGCATTCCTTCGGCTATTCTTTAACTTCAAAATTTGATCTGTTAACCATCCGGAATCCACCCGCGGCCCCCGGGACCTCAACCAAACCTACCAACCAATCTCAAAACACGTTACAGACTTGCTCGAGGCCTCAAATCATATCAAACAACGCTAAAACCACGAATCGACCTCCAATCCGAACTTTATGAACTTTAGAATTTCAAACTTCTACTTCCGATGCTTAAACCTATCAAATCACGTCCGATTGACTTCAAATTTTGCACACAAGTCATATTCGACATTACGGACCTACTCCAACTTTCGGAATCAGATTCCGACCCCGATATCAAAAAGTCCACTTCCGGTCAAACTTCTCAAAAACCTTCAAATTTCTATCTTTAGCCAAATGGCTCCAAAACGACCTATGGACCTCTGAATTCACTTCCGATCGCGCTCCCAACTCCAGAATCACCATACGGAGCTATTCCTAGACTCGGAATCCCAAACGGACATGGATATCACCGAAATGCACTTCAACCCAAGCTTATGAAATTTCTTTCAAAAAGCTAATTTCCACAATAGGCGCCAAAATGCTCCCGGGTCATCCAAAACCCGATCCGGGCATACGCCCAAATCCGAAATCATCGTACGAACCTGCTAGAACCTTCAGATCCCGATTCCGAGGTCGTTTACTCAAAATTCCAATCCTAGTTAATTCTTTCAACTTTAAGCTTCCGAAATGAGAATTCTCTCTCCAAGTCAACTCTGAACTTCCCGAACTTCAATTTCGACTGTGCGTACAAGTCATAATACCTGAAATGAAGCTGTTCATGGCCTCAGACTGCTGAACGACGTGCTAGAGCTCAAAGCGACCGATCGGGTCGTTACATTCTCTCCCACTTAAACATATATTCGTCCTCGAACATGCTGAGAACTACACTGAAGTAGTCTGAAATCACTGATTAACTTCTCATGCACCTTCCGTGCTATCACCACTCAGTTGAGCACATCAGCTCGATCAATTTCTGAAGATATTCCCTTTAATTCAAGCAAATAAGCCTTAGATCCCAATTCCAACATCCGAAATTCTATGCCCGACCTGTTTCCAACATAAGATCACCATATCAATCACTACACGCTGTACCCAAACATGGCTGCATAACTTTGCTGAATTCACACCTAGCATCACTTTACTCACCGGACCATAATAACACTTTCTAATCAACTTAGTTAGAATTCCACGAATCTGATGCTCCCATTGCACCCCATGACATACACAGGTCTTACTCTAACTCTTACAATGCCGCCACAACGGAAGAGATGTGCAGAAATTCATAATCAACTACCGAGTCAACCAATCATTGAGTCTATACTTCTGACAAGAAACATTACCTCATTCTGAACCAAATAATGATCTTTGCTCCTTAATATATTTCACGTGATCACATTGCACTGATCCTAAATCCAACAATCTCGTCTCACCCAGTACGAACTGCTCAGGCAATAAGCCACCCCGACATGACCAAAAGTCTCATATGATACCACAATGCGGGGCTACCAATTAGGATGCGATACAAAAAGGAAAATGAACTCTGAAAAGGAATTTCAATTACCCCGCTCGCTAATCATACATGCGACGCGGGCGCACAACTAATATGAGCTTCCTTCAGAAAAATAGGAAACAGAACACAATAAACAGATATGGGGAACTGTACTGAACATCAAACTGTTGCGGCGCGCAACCCGATCCGAGCAGTCATAACCATGGCGGCGTGCCACCCGATCCACACAACATAACCATGGCGGCGTGCCACCCGATCGAAATAACATACCCATGGCGGCGTGCCACCCGATCCACCACATGGAGCTCACATAAGGAGATGTACATCGAGCTAAGTTGCTCTTTACAACAAAATACTGAATATCAGTCATAAACACGCTAAGTGTATAATACCATTCCCTGAGGAGACATATAACGCTATAATCCACAAACTCGAGCACAACTGAAGTGCGATATATGATCTGAATCTCAAGAGCCATCCTGCTGATATAACCTTATCTCTATGTGAAACCTCAACATATAAGAAATTCACCAAGCTGTCTCACAACTTGCACGATGCAATACATCATTACATTAAATAGCTGACAACGAAATAACACCCCGACTCCCTTCCATAAGGAGCGTATTGCTGAGATGAACACATCTGTTCTGATATAAGCCCCTGTTCACATTTAAATCAATCCACTGATCTCAAGCCGATTTCTAATTGCACCAACTAGGCTAATAACCTTTCAAATGTCTATAATAACTCCCCTTTTCTCATAACACATAAGAACAACCCTCATAACCGGAGCGAACGTCAACAGCCAATAATCCAATAAACAGAGTGCCCTCCAGGCATAAATTTCTCAAATTAATGGTATTACCACAATCCTCATACTTGGTTTAAATCTTTAATCAATCAAGTGACTACATGTCACACTTATACAATCTTCCGGTGGGACACGCTCCCAAATGAATAACGGGTCTGCACATCCAAACCACCGGCCGCACTGCTGAAAAGCGATCAAGAATCATTAACCAGGATGCAAAGCATTTTTCACAAAACACCGATCTCAGGTGACGCCGAAGACAATACCAACTTACCTTAAACACCGAAACTCCTTTCCTGCTCATCCGAGATTGTGACATCCTTGTCCACACCAAGCTGTTACCTTGATCTTTACTTCAAATTCTATGCCACTCACTGCACCTAACATGCCAATATACGATAGAACACGCTTTTCATCATAGCTTCGGAACCACTATCGGGCTAACACCTCATCATATAAAAGCTTTTCACTTAACTCACTTCAGGAGAACCATAGCAACACATAGGTGAATTCTCATAACTGTAGAACATGAAAATCTCTAAGGAATGGTCTAAGCCACCATAGCCCTTCCGGGGCCCACCTCCACGTATCAGGCCACAACAGTAGAATACTTTCTGAATACCACCAACTACGGGGGCCGACAAGCCTCGCACGCACCGTCACAATTCACTTGCATAACTCGATCACGCTGAAAGAACTGCTCACTACCAGCAACACGCCATACCGACTATGTCTAACCAATCCCTCTTCTTCCAATTTATCCTTAATTGTCATAGAAACAATGATAACTCCATTCAACACTTGACACACTCCATCCGCACTCATCCCGAGTGACCCTGAATCACGAGAACATGCTATCTCAAATCCACGAACTATTTCGTACCTCCCAATTGCTACATCACAAGTCAAAACATCATAGACATTCTGTGCCCCTTCTCATAGGCTGCCATCAAGCTTGATTCTTAACCGTACCTATAGGCTAAAAATCGTTAGGCATCACACCTTATCCTTTGAATTCACTAGGACCGTTGTTGAGAGCCACCCGCTCTGACTTGGACCCGAATATAATAAACTCCATGAATCTTCTATCACATGAATACCCTATTGGTGAAGCACCTGGCAGGATCACTTCCCTTGGAGCTCGCATCTTTGCAAAGCACAATCCTGAATTCTTCCCCAAGTCTGAATATGAGCCAATAAGGCCAACTATAGCACCGTTTAATAATTCCTTTACTCAAATTACCACTTATATTCTTTTCCCGTAGCCGAAATAACCCAGCAATATGCTAACAACCAGAAAACCTCGCAAGTGGTTAACCATGCAACCCAATCATAGGCGGTGGGACTATCCCACTTAGCTTGAAGCCACTATTACACAACTCTGGAACTCACGGGGTTTCCTTATCTCTTATTGACATAACCTTGCACAATCAACCGTCTAAATTCTCGGATTCTTTCTGTAAAGCCCCTAAAATCATCAACCACATTCGCACGACCAATCTCTTTGCTGTATATTAGCCCATACTTCCAATTAAACCTGTAGACTTCAATCGCCAGCCACTAAAATCCCAAATCATTCCAAACTCTCCTTAAGGTGCGTAATCATCGTACCACCAAGCCCATATGCAACATCCGCCACTCTCCCACTTTGGGCAAACTCACTTCTTTAATCAACTACTTGACCTTTGCTTCATACACCTGGCCTTGTAGGAATTTTAGCCACCGTCTGACACTTTCCACACATCTTTCCTTATCCTTTGCTACTCAGTTGTTACCTTAATTAAAATCTATCTTCGTGGCACTTGAACCCACAATTGCTGCTAACTTTACACCCTTCGAAAGATCATCTTTCTCATACCGTCGACATTAGAAACACTGATTCATCCCCGAACTACCGCACCTTGCGATATCTGACAGCCGCATTTTCGATACTATCTCCCAATAGCTTGCCCCAAAGGCGAATTGTTGAAGGTCATAACACCGGCGAGCATAGTACATTTGACAAGGACAATGACACATCATCATGGATGAGAATTCCTACACGCTCGCAAATACCAAGCCTCATTACTCCATCATCGCAAATCTGCACATTCTTAGTCCGATTGCCTTTCCCCCGCCGGAAGTAAAATACTAAATCTCTGAATCACACGCTGAGTAAACTTCCCTTCAAGTCGTTCACCGCCCCGACACGCAGGCTAACATCCTACCATCATACCGATGCTGCGGAACAATCGTTTATAGCATCATGGCAACATGTGCCTAGCCTCAGAGCTCTCAGAAGTACCGCTACTGAGCTGAAACAAAAGAATATCCTTTCACAAGGCGACAATAATAGCTTAGACAACTACATAGAGAGAAACACCCCGTACTGCATCTGTAGTACCATTACGGTTCTTCAATTCTCGATTTACATCAAGCGGCTCGCGTCGCGTAAGATTGAGTAGGAATGAATTAAAGGCATACGCCCCCAAGGATCAAATCGCACGATAAGAAATCAAGAAGGGAAGTACTCCTAACAGTCCTGCAGCCTCCCGAGGATAAGTACAAACGTCTCCGTACCGATCCACGGGACTCTACTAGACTTGCTCATGACTCGTGAGACCCTAGGAAACTAGTGCTCTGATACCATGTTATCACGACCCAAAATCCACTATGGGTCGTAATGGCGCCGGACACCGCTGTCAGGCAAGCAACTAAAATACTTAATTAGATTCCATTTTAGACAAATTTTGAAAACTCAGATTTTCCTTCTAATTTTATAAGTAAAGAGACAACTGCTTCAATTCAAATTTATTTAATAGGCAATTAATACAAAATATTTCAAACAATCCCAGAACCCGGTGTCACAAGTGCATGAGCAATTTCTAAGAAATAATACAATACAACATCCGTCCGGAATACAGTGGACAGAAAGTAAATACAATTTACTGGAAGGGACTTCACTAGCTGCGGGCCGCCTCGAATAATGCAACTCACCTAGTCCCCGAATCATCAGTGCTGCTACGCCCAGTAGGCCACTCGAGTTACATATACCTGTGCAACAAAAATGCACAGAAGTGAAGTATGAGTATGAAAACAACGTGTACTCAATGAGTATCCCGTCTAATCTCGAAGAAGTAGAGACGAGATGGTCGACTTCAACACTTAGTAGAGGTCAAGTAATAATATACTAAAAATATGAGGAAATCATGGATTTATATAGCAGTTCTAACTCACAAAGCCGGAAAACAGGTAAACACCTTTAGCAAATAATAAAGGATTTTCAAGATTTACTTTTCATTATCTTATCATTTTATATCAAGCCATGAATGGCAATATCAACATTTAAAATTCTCAGGAAACGATATATATATATATATATATGTATATCATGCGCAAATCATGCCGAGGTCGACGGCCCGCTCCAATAGAAATGTAAACTGTGCACTGCCGAGGGTCGAACGACGCGAACCATAGATGCATCTATTTAATCTGTCGAGGCGTTCGGCCCGCTCCAAAATTTAAGAGAAATGAAGTTTAATCCTTTTAGAAATTTATTTACTAATTCAATGTGATTTAAGCAATTCAAGCTATCAATAAGTTCACAAACAATCCAAGTATAACATGCTCTTGTGTCCTAAACTACCCGGACAATAGCATAATAGTAGCTACGCACGGACTCTTGTCACCTCGTGCGTACGTAGCCCCCACAATTAGGAGCACATAACCAATTAATTTACATATGGGGACAATTCCCTCTTACAAGGTTAGAAAGGAGACTCACCTCGCTCCAAAGCGCACTTCCAATATCAAGAACGAGCCCAAGCCCTCAAATTCGGAGCCGAACGATCTCAAACTAGTTAAATGAAGTAAGAACTAATTAATATAAGCCCACAAGATCGAATTCTAGCTATATAAGCCATTTCCCAACCATTTACATGAGTTTTCCTAAATTCTAACCCCGGGCCCACGTGCCCGGATTCCGAAATTTTTCGAAGGAAGTCGTTCTCTATAACCTAAGGATCAATAATATATGAATTCTAGTTCATTTCATAATAAATTTCCTGGTTAAATCTTAATTTTATTTAAACCCTAGGTCTAACTCTAACCCCTTTGATTTCACCTAGTTTTTAGTGTTTAATCAACTTAATATACATGTATTTAAGCTAATAACGAATGGAATTAACTTACCTTGAAGTGCTATGTTGAAATCCTCTCTCTTTGGAAGCCCACAAATCGCCTAAGTGTGGTGTAGAAATGAAATAAATAGCCTTGAGTCCGAATTAAATGAGCTCACTGCCCAGCGATTTCCGCTTCTGCGGTCTGGGGATCGCTTCTGCGATCCCGCACCTGCGAAACGAGGACCGCTTCTACGGAACTGGGCAAAAATGGCTGGACCGCTTCTGCAACTGAGGTCCGCTTCTGCGGATTTTGAGCCGCTTCTGCGATGGTTTGACCGCATCTGCGGTCCCACTTCTGTGGTCCTAGAACCGCAGATGCGGTTATGACAGAAGCAGCATTCCTTCCGCTATTCTTCAACTTCCAAATTTGATCCGTTAACCATCCGGAATCCACCCGAGGCCCCCGAGACCTCAACCAAACCTACCAACCAATCCCAAAACATGTTATGGACTTGCTCGAGACCTCAAATCATATCAAACAACGCTAAAACCACGAATCGACCTCCAATCCGAACTTTATGAACTTTAGAATTTCAAACTTCTACTTCTGATGCTTAAACCTATCAAATCACATCCGATTGACTTCAAATTTTGCACACAAGTCATATTTGATATTACGGACCTACTCCAACTTTCAGAATCGGATTCTGACACCAATACCAAAAAGTCCACTTCCGGTCAAACTTCTCAAAAACCTTCAAATTTCTATCTTTAGCCAAATGGCTCCAAAACGACCTACGGACCTTCGAATTCACTTCCGATCGCGCTCCCAACTCCAGAATCACCATACGGAGATATTCCCAGACTCGGAATCCCAAACGGACATCGATATCACTAAAATGCACTTCAACCCAAACTTACGAAATTTCTTTCAAAAAGCTACTTTCCACAATAGGCGCCAAAACGCTCCCGGGTCATCCAAAACCCGATCCGGGCGTACGCCCAAATCCGAAATCATCGTACGAACCTGATAGAACCTTCAGATCCCGATTCCGAGGTCGGTTACTCAAAATTCCAATCCTAGTTAATTCTTTCAACTTTAAGCTTCCGAAATGAGAATTCTCTCTCCAAGTCAACTCTGAACTTCCCGAACTTCAATTTCGACCGCGCGTACAAGTCATAACACCTGAAATGAAGTTGTTCATGGCCTCAGACTGCTGAACGACATGCTAGAGCTCAAAATGACAGGTCGGGTCGTTACATTATATAAGATTTAACATCAAATTCATGAGAAATCTAGGGAAAATTTGGGGATTTTGTCACAATTTTGAAAAATGAAAATTAGGGATTTGAGAGTCGAATAGGACTAAGATTTGAAAACAAAATATACATTTGGACTCGTGAGACTATGGGTAGTCAAGACCTACCCTTGGACCAGGGTTTTGACCGGGCGAGCTCGGGGTTTGACTTTTGTTGACTTTTTAGAAATCTAATACAAATCACAGCTTTATTAATTGAAATTATTTTCTCTTGCATTGTGTGATGTATTCAAGTCGTTGTTGGCTTGATTGAGCCGGGGCGAAGGCGAATTTGTAAAGGAAAAAGGCTAGATTTAGTGTTGAGTTAGCCAAATTGAGGTAAGTGTTTTGCCTGACTTTGTTGAGGGAATTTTTCCTCCTATTTGTCATTATTTGCTACATGCAGGGGTGATACATATATGAGGTGACAAGCGTATATGTATGTGCCAAGGTTAATCATGCTCGGGGGGGTAGATTATGCTATATCTGCGTTTGTAGAACTACGTGACCTTCCTGCTTCATGGCTTATTTGACTCTTAGATACTAAGAACATAGTATTAAATGCTAAAAATCAAGATTTGGCATATCAAATTTGACGGAAATTCTAAGAGTACATTGATGTGTCTAATTTGGTCATCTCTACGCTTGATCACTAATACATTGCTACGGCCGATATTCTTGAGATACTGGACTCTATACTTGTGTTGTCGATCATTTGTGAGATTTGTGGGAGTATTTGAATAATATGGTTCTTGAGGGTTGTTGAATCATTGTTGACTTGGAAAGTTGTGATTGGGATTTGTTTGGAACATCCGTTAAAACACTCTCCTTGATGTTATTTATGCTTCCTACCTTGCTTGTCATTGATATGGATATGCTTGGTAAGGAAGAGTGTAAAGCACGAAGGGTGATGCCGTGCCATTGTTTTACATTATCATGTGAGGGAGAGTGTAAAGGACGAAGGGTGATGTCGTGCCATATTATTGTGAGCGAAAGCACGAAAGGTGATGTCGTGCCATATTATTTAGAGTAAAAGCACAAAGGGTGATGTCGTGCCACTTTATTTATATTGTTATGCTTTTATATCATCGTGAGGTCATGGCACGATGGGTGTTTCCGTGTAGGCAAGGATGAGGGACATGCATTATGTTGTGATATCTGTTTTCCCGTGTATATGTTCATGTCTATACCTTGAGCTATTATTGTCACAATCTCAGATCTGATGTGACTTGTTGCTATTGTTCTGTCATTTATCTCTATATCAATTGTTGTTGCATCGCTCATATCTTCTGCTTGTTTAACTTGCAAATATCATGCCTATTCCCTGCTTTTATAATTACACTCACATCGTATCCATTCTATTGCACTTTAGTACAAGCCCTTTTTCTATGTTAGTCATTCATGCCTCCACTTGTTAAATTGTAAAGATCATGTGTTTCCTTCTTATTTGTTATACCTGTATTTAGGCCTTCATCATGCTAGTTAGTTGAAGTTGATATTCCTTGTTTCCAATTTCTCTCATCATTCACATGCTTTCCGCTTAGTCTTCTACTGTTGCCCATATGGTTATCCTTGTTCATTATTGCTACTTGCGTATCTCCTACCTTGTAATTCATGTTATCAGTATTTCTGTTATCTAGTTGGTTCTTTTATACGTATATTGGGTGAGGATGAGGTAATAGCACGAAGGGTGTTGTCTTGCAATTGACTTGATATCTGAGTACATCCCTCATGCTATGAAAGTTAAGAATTGGCTGTTGTGGTTTATTGGTTTCATTCTAAGGAAAGGATTGGTTGAGGTATTTAAGGATGCCAAATTGTGATCTCTGTTAACACTCGGTTATTGTTTTGCATATCCATTTTCATGTATTCTTCTTTATTATATTGTGGAATAGTTCTATTGCTGATACGTAATGCAGGTTTTATCAGTAAGTGTCTTTTAACTAAAAAGCATCATCACTACTTCGACGAGGTTAGACAAAATACTTACCAGTACATGGGGTCGGTTGTACTGATACTACACTTCTGTACGATGTGTACAGATTCCTGGAGTAGAGTTGCTGGTGATGTCGGGTGCTGATTCTGAAGATGTTCACGCATTCCGGATATAGCTGCCTCTTGTCCTTGGTAGCTTAGGTTTTGCTATTCTGTTTATGTATCTTTCAAACAGAACGTGTATTTATTCGTACCAGCTTGTAAATTCCAAGTCTTAGAAGCTCATAAGTCGTACTACCAGGTATTTGGTAAATTTGTAAATGTTCAATTATCTATTCACTATTTTCTTATAATCTCTATTGAGTTGTATTATCTGTTAGTTGGTTTACCTAGCGGGTTGTGTTATGTGCCATCACGACCAGTGATTTTTGGGTCGTGACACCTCCTCTCTTTTTTTCTTCCCTATCAATAAGTCCTTATAAACTTCATCTTTGTATTGTCGTATAATCTATGGAAATTTTTTTGAACAAATGAACGTCTAGCTAAAAAGCTTGAGTTTTTCCAGTTGAATTCTTGTGTTTTTTTGTAACTTACCGCCTGTTCAAGTTGACGTTAATATAAGGAACATAACGGAGAATAGCCAAATTTTTAAGTATTTTTATACTATTATTTAAAATCAAAGTGAAAAATATATGGTAGTTAACTATGATTATATACTAAGAATTGTGGTTAAGTAAAATGGCATGTGTCATTTATTTATAGGATGGATGTAAATACCCGATGTGGGTAAGTATTTACCTAATGCAAGCGTAAACACATTTTTACTAAGCGTCACATCCAACAACAAGAGGAAGGGGTGATTTGTGTGGTGTCCAATTTTTCGCTTAACCTGATTATAGAAGGACCTGGTTCTTCTATGTGTTCCAACTGCTACTGTTGCGGAATAATAAGAACAGAAATTAAAGAACACAGAGATTTTACGTGGAAAACACCTGGCTCAAAAGGTTAAAAAAACACGATCTACTTTCCAGTAGGATTTTCCCAAACTCTCCACTAAAATCACTATGCCAAAAACTGCATTTACAAAAACTCTTTTGTAAATTTAGGATTAACTCTAATCACGTTGTAGCACACAGCCTCAACTGTTGCGACAACTTCAAGTTAACTCCAACTTGAAAACTTTGAGTACCTAGTACAATCGCTTCTAAATAAGCTGAAAGGTACAATATGAAAACACCTACTACAATTGAACTAGAACAAAAGAAAGACACTTGGAACTGGTTCTTCTATCTGGTTCAAGTAGCTTCAGGTTTGGACGCTTGAATCACACACAAATTGCTTGCAAAATCCCTTGCTATTTTGCTCTCAATTCACATTTAACTTCTGCTTATGTGCATTGCCTGAAAAAAAGAACAACACTGATATTTATGGAGTTAGTAAATAGAGATTAACTAGAATTCTGATGCTACTCTTCCTTGGTGGAAAAAATCTAGTTGATCTCAACCTCTAACTCTATCCTTCTCTTAAATCGTGTTCTCTTTGCATAAGGAGTCTTTCTCCTTATACAATATGCAACCTTTTCAATCAGGATCAGGAGATATCACTTCTGGTAAGTTAGGCTTATCTCCTTCATGTGCATCTCACATGCATGAGTTGACCATATATGTGCTTCACTAGGATGGACCTGGTCCATGTCTGAGTTCCTTTATCAATCTTCAAAACTCTCCTTTACTTGGGCCAACAAATTCCCCCTTTTTTATGATGACAAACTCTGTGCTTCTCACTCACTTAGGCCCTGTCAGAACTCAGCTTATTCATCAATGCAAAGTTTAGAAATATTGTTACTTATCATCAAGGACCAGGTTCATTAGGTTATAAGCATCACTTATTCAGAATATAAAGCACAATATCTCCTCCCCCTTTTGGCATCATTGAAAAGTTGCATAAACACAGTGTGATTCCCAGAATTTTAACAGTTACTCATGGCCACTGGGGCAACTTCAAGTGCAATTATGGATTAATCATCAGTAATCAACCAAACATATTCAAACTATCAAGGAAATATAAAGAGTCAACAAGAGCAAAAATAGCAAACTTCATTAATAGAGAATATGATTCTGCCACAATCCATAAAAAGAAACAAAACCAATCAAAACATGAGCAAAACAAGAAAAATCCCTAATCTGGGTCACTGAAAGGTCTAGACAAGGTTCAGAAAATGAAGGCTAAAGAACTTAAGGCTTGGAAGAACTAGAGGGTTGGGTCTTGGCTTGGAGAAGGTGCACCATGTCTTGAAGAATGCCATCATTCTTCTCCTTTTCCTTTGTGAGCTCAGTTCTTAGAGCATCTCTCTCAGATTCAACCTCTGCTAAACGAGCCTTCAACCTAGCTATCTCAGCATCCTTTGCCCCACTTTCCTATACTAGAGCTCTGACCTTGCTATTGAAAGGTGTCTTTTTAGATGAACCAGGTTCATTGGGAATGGCATTGACCTCATAGTCACTAGCAATCAAAGTGTTTATTCCAAAATGGTCTTTGCTTGTGGCCATCTCCCAATTCTTTAGTGGCACCTTGTAATGATTATGAACAGTAGTAAGAATAAAACCATAAGGAGTGGCATGGGCCTTGGAGCCATTGATAACTCTGTCAAGTAGCTTGATAATAAATGTAGGCTAGTTGATCTGCCTTCCACTTTCAAGACACTCCATCAACACCAAGTCCATGTAGTTAGCAATATGTCTTCTTTCCTGCCTAGGAAGCAAACACTTGTTGACAAATTCAAATAGGACTTTGTGGCAAGGCTTCATCTCACTTTTACGCACAACCTTGGCTTCATTTACTTCTGTGACATCACAGAATTTCCTAGTAATGGAAAGGGCAATAGGAAAGGAGTCCAGACTTGGCCATCTTTGCCTCGTCTAGTCATCATACCCTTTAGAAGGGATGTCAAGGATTTCACCCAGCTCTTTTGCATCAAACGTCACTTGAGCCCCTTTCACTTGACTGGTAACTCTGCCATCCTTGACCTCTGCATTGGCCATGAACTCAATAAACTCATTTCTTGCTAGCCTGCCATCCAACTGAAGGACCATGTCCTTCCAGCCCTGAGCAGCTAGAGCATCAACCAGTTGAACCATCCCTAGTTCCACCAAATCCTTCAAAAGTATACCCTTCAAGATTTTTCTTTTACCAAACTTGGCCAGCTTATCTTGTGCATAGTCAGATTCACCCTCTTCTTCACTACTCCAATCTTCTTATTTAGTAATCTTAACTTGCTTGGCTTTCACAACAGACTTTGTTCTCTTAGCCAAAGAGGAAGGTTCAGCAGCCTTGGAAACAGATGAAGACTTCTTTGAAGAACTCTTGGTTTTTTTTGGCTTAGGGGTCTGAACCTCCACATCCACAGTCACATGTTCATCTTGATGGACTGGGTCCATCACATCCACATCAACAACCTCAACAGGCTCTGCAACCTTAGCTTTCCCTTTGTTCATTCTTTCCTTCTTGCTTTCTTCCATAACCTTTTGTAACTCATCCACACTCTACTTCAACTTACTCCTTGTGGCCCTTCCTTTTGGTAGAGGTCAGTAGTTGTTGGAGAAGTAGCCTTCCTTTTTTTGGTAGTTTTTGCAGTGCTTGGAGCTTTTGGTGTTGGGTTTCTCCTTTTCTTGGGGTTATAGCTTGCACCCATTTTCTTCAGAATGTCTGCTAGGGTCTCCTCAATAGATGAACCGGGTTCATCTGCATGTGAACTGAGATTGACCAGACCTTCAGCAGCCTCCCCTGAACCACTTCCCCCTATTTTCCTGCTACTCTCTACCACATTTTCATGCTCAGCCCCACAGATAGTCAGTCTAACCATTTCAGAAGTGGGTGAGGAATCAACCACTTCTTTCCCTTTTCCCCTCACACCACTACTTACACCCACACTCTCCTTTTCTTTTCCACTTTTATTTTTACCTTCTCTCCTTCTTGACTCAGGAATTTCCACATTCATAACAGACCCAACCAGAATAAAATGATTTTCCAAATTTTCAACTAGAACAGAACGTACCTCAGAAGGGGGATTTTGCCCTTTTTCAAAATCAGAAGACCCAGTTCCCTCCCTCTCCCTCGCAAACTTGAAAGAATCATCAAAATTTTCGGAGTCTTGAGCTTTACTAGCCTTTAATTTGGCATTTAATTTCTTTGAAAGAGCACTTGTGGCCACAGTTTTGCGAGCAAGCATCTTTACTCGCCCTCTCCTAGGTTGGGGGTTGTGCTAGGTTGAGGAGTAGTGGAGGAATCAGAGGGTGTAGGTGGTGGAGGAGTGCCATGGCTATCTTGGGGGTTAGTCATTTTCTCTGGATTCAATGAGAAACGGGATGAGTGTGGAGAATTTTTGGAAGCGAAGAGAAGAGAAAAGAGAATTTTCGACGGTTATGGAAATTTCGGAGAAGTGGCAGTGGTGATGATGATGAATTTAAACGAGAAGGTGTAATTAATACACAACGGCAACTTTTAGAAGTCAAATAGGAGTCTAATCACCCTGAAATTTCAGTTTGAATAGACGGTTAGGCTTCCATAGAATATAGGCGTTTTAACACGGTGAGGATTCTAGTTTAGGACGAAACTGGTTCAAACTCAAAATAATAGGTTTTTCTGATGTTTTTGAACATAGGTAGGACTCTGCTCATAAATTAAATATTAATATTTCTAATTGTGCAGAGTGTAGAAAACATACCTCGTTATTCAGATGAACCAGTACTGATGAACCAGGTTCTTCACTAAGAATCCTCCTGTCACGACCCAAAATCTCTTCGAAGGAGTCGTGATGGCACCTAGTCTCTAAACTAGGTAAGCCTAACATAAACTGAAATAGCATTGATATTTTCCAACTTTAAATTCAATAACTCTTGACAAAATTTACAATTCTCAAAACCAGTGGTACAAGTCACAAGCCTATCTAAGAGTAATTTCATAAAATAATACATCACTGCCCCGAAACAAAGGAGCAAATGGAAGTAAATACAAATGAAGGTGACTCCGAGACCTGTGAATGCTGTAGCAGGTTTACCTTGAGTCTCCACCGCGATGACCCACACAGCTACTATCAATCCACCTGAATATGTACATAAAAATGTACATAAGTGTAGTATCAGCACAACCGACCCCATGTGATGGTAAGTGCCTAGCCTAACCTCGGCGAAGTAGTGACGAGGCTAGGACCATGCTACTAAATAAACATGTGTAATATAGCGTACAAATAATATGAAGCAGATAATAATGGGGACCACAATGATCAACCAATGATATAAATAGCAAGCAACAAGAACATCATAAATGTTTCTCAACAAATAATAAATACAAGTGCAATCAATTAATCAAGTCCTTCAAATATAAATCTTTTGCCTATAAATCCTTCAAGTAATAATCTCTAAGATACTATGCTTTTCAATAAATATATTTCGAATATACTTACTTTCGAGTAAAGGTCACCTTGTGATGCCTCATTTCAAAATCATAAATAATATAGGTCTCAGCCCACTTTCACATTTTCACGGCACCTCGCGCCCATATTTATATTACTATCGCACGGACAACTCACGTGCCATTAAACAACACCATAATAATTTCCTCGGCACCTTGTGCCCACATATTTCTATCTCACGTTGTACAACAATATTCTCATATTACTCAGTTCATAGGTTCCATACCCAATACCACTAAGAATGTTCAAGGAGCCTCATTCACTTAACATAAAGTAGAGTACAGCTTCCAACTCAATTAGAATATCAACAAGAAAAGGTGAAGTTATTTTTAGAAATCATTTGATAAAGAAAATACCCTTTTCAATTAAAGTACTATATCGAATGAATCATTACCTTTAATACGAGAAATCAATAAATCAAAACATAGTAGAAATTTCTTTTTAAGTAAAGTACAAACCTCAAAAGGTTTAAGAAAAATTTACTTGAGAAATCCATTGAGTTAAAAATGTAACAATAGTTGAAATTTGAAGTATTGAACATATAAAAGAAAAAATAAGGCGAAGTATTATAAACACTATGAATTCCAACACAAAGGATCACGACAGTAAAGAGATCTAAACAGTTAATACACTTGAATTGTTAATAACAAGTAAATACAACAAACAGAAAGTGCACGGAACCAAAATCCAATTACTAACAAGGATAAGGAAAACAAACAAAAAAATTCACTTTCATTTCATATCTCGTTGCAGGCGTGCAACCCGCTCCCATTTTATATATCTCGTTGCAGGCGTGCAACCCACTCCCATTTCATATATCTCGTTGCAGGCGTGTTACCCGATCCCATTTCATATATCTCGTTGCAGGCGTGCAACCCGATCCCATTTCATATATCTCGTTGCAGGCGTGCAACCCGATCCCATTTCATATATCTCGTTGCAGGCGTGCAACCCGATCCCATTTACAAATCATCATCAATCATAAAATTCCGGCAAAGGAACAATAGTCTAACAATCAAATCCCGGCAAGGGAAACAACATCAAAACAATAACATCCCGGCAAGGGAACAATAGTACAACAATCAAATCCCTGCAAGGGAAACAACATCAAAACAATAACATCCCGGCAAGGGAAACAACATCAAGATAATAACATCCCGGCAAGGGAACATAGTACAACAATCAAATCCCGGCAAGGAAAACAACAACAAAATAATAACATCCCGGCAAAGGAACAATAGTACAACAATTCAATTCTCAACTTGAGCCAATGCTCTACAATGTTCAACAATTCAATTCTCAACTTGAGCCAATGCTCTACAATGTTCAACAATTCAATTCTCAACTTGAGCCAACGCTCTACCATATTCAATTAGCAATAATACTTCCACAAGTCATATTCCTCAATAGAAATTATCATATAGAGCATATACAATACGAAATGGAGTCACATTAATCAAAGTATAAGACTCACGGGCATGCTTGACACCAACGTATAGATACCCGTCACTATGCCTATACGTCGTACTCAACAAATAACACATAACAACTAGGACACAACTCCTAATCCCTCAAGCTAAGGTTAGACTAAACACTTACCTCGCTTTGCTACCAATTCAAACTTCCAACAAGCCTTTGCCTCGCGAATTCGTCCGAAGCTTCAAATCTAGTCATAATAATTCAAAATACTCAACACGAATCGTAGGAACTAATTCCATATGAATTTACACATTTTCCGAATTAAAATCCGAAATTTAGCTCAAAATTGTTCGTGGGGCCCACGTCTCGGAATCCGACGAAACTCATAAAATCCGATAACCCATTCCGTTACGAGTTCAACCGTACAAAAATTATCGAATTCCGATGTCAAATGGACCTTCAAATCCTAAATTTTTATTTTTGGAAAGTTTTACAAAAACTACAATTTCTTTCATCCAAATCCGAAATAAACGATGAATATTGATATTGATTTATGAAATGTAATCACTTCCGGATATAGAACACTTACCCAAGTCGAAATCGTGAAAAACCCCCTTTGAAATCGCCCAAATCCGAGCTCCATAGCTCCAAATGTGTTAAAAATGGCTGAAACTCGCGTTTTGTAATCTGTCCAGGCAAGTCGCAGGTGTCAAATGTGACTTGTAAATCGCATTTGGTACTTGCGATTTACACTGCCCCAGAACACAGCATTACCCGCCTTCAGTAAATCAATGATAACTTTTTTGTACAAATGTCCAATTGATGAACGGTTTGATGCTCTGGAAACTAGACTTAAAGAGCTTTAATTTGATAGGTTGTGCATCATACAACTCGTTATATCCATGTAGATATGCTCGTCCAAAGTGAGGTCTTGCACATACTCATTTGCAACTTTAGTCTATTATGTAATTTTCCAACTTGGCTTAGACTTAGGACTTTCCTTAGACCCCATATATCTTACTGTACGCCTCGTAACTTGCTATCATATCCATTTGGTATCCATTATGGTAATAGACCTCTTCCATATATAAAATAATATAATTAGAACACGTCAACTTTCTTATTTCGCCAAAATACGCCGAGTTGTCCTATGGACTTCCAAATCCAAATTCGGACACAAGTCTAAGTCCGAAATCACCATACGAAGCTATTGACAACATTAAAATTCCAATTTGGTATCGTTTGCTCAAAAGTAAACTCTTCGGTCAACTCTTTCCATTTGAGCTTCAAAACTAAGATTTTGATTCTCTTTAAATTTAACTCTGAATCTTACGAAAATCAAACTTGACCATACATGCGGGTCATAATGCCTATTACGAAGCTCCTCGAGGTCTTAAGCCGTTGAACGAGACGCTAATTCTTAAAACGATAGATCGGGTCGTTACATTCTCCGCCTTTTAAACAAACGTTCGTCCTCGAACGTACTAAGACTTATTCCGAGGTTACCAAATTGATGATTTTACTTTTACACATATACTCTCGGTTGATCTCACGTTACCGCATTTGACACAATCCCGACAACACCATCTTAGTTGAGATTATTTCCTTTATCCATATTTGTGACTTTAAGACCAAATTTCTTACTCTCCAAACATTTTCAAAATGGTCCAATTTTTTTTTTCACATCAACACACGGTATTAGTCTCATGTCAGCACACATCAACTTTTAATAGCGCTTAAATACCTCAAAATTTTCCCGGGATGTTACACCTCTTGATCATGCCTCAATTTACCAAAATAGAAAAAATTTTGTTAGAGATCAGTGAGTCATATCAATACATGTCACAGGAGTATACTATTTATAGTATGAGACTGAGCAAAGATTAATCTAGATATTAACACAAGTTCTAGAATTTCTAACCAAAAAAAATCATTTTTTTTCATTGAGCATTCTGAACTGGTTCCATTAGGTGATATTAATCATCCCTAGTTCTAACTTGTTCCTTTCAAAGCTTTCTCTACTCAGTGCTTTTGTAAAGATGTCAGCAATCTGTTTATCAGTAACACAAAATTCTATAGAGATCAGTCCTTTCTCATAGTTGTCCCTCAAAAAATTGTGTCTAACATCTATGTGCTTAGTTCTCTTATGATGAACCGGGTTCTTAGTTATACTAATAGCACTAGTGTTATCACAGAAAACAGGGATGCAACCAACTTTAATACCAAAATCCATCAATTGTTGTTTGATCCACAACAATTGGGCACAATAGGAAGCAACAGCAACATACTTAGCTTCAGCAGTAGATAGGGCCACTGAATTTTGCTTTTTAGTAGCCCATGACACAAGACATGAACCAAGGAAGTGTGCCATACCTGAGGTTCTCTTCCTATCCACAAGGAAACCTGCATAATCAGCATCAGCATATCCCACTAGGTTAAAGTTACTACCTTTTGGATACCAAAGGCAAAGATCAGTAGTGCCTTTCAAGTATCTCAATATTCTCTTGACAGCAGTCAAGTGGGATTCCTTGGGATTTGCTTGAAATCGAGCACAAAGCCCTACACTGAAAATAATGTCAGGTCTGCTAGCAGTAAGATACAAAAGTGAACCAATCATACCCCTATACAACTTCTGATCAATAGATGAACCAGGTTCATCTATGTCCAATTTTGTGGCTGTTGCAATAGGAGTGTCTATTTCCTTTGATTATTCCATTTTAAACTTCTTAATCAACTCTTTTGCATATTTCTACTGATGGATCATGGTTCCATTTGAGTTTTGTTTAATTTGTAAGCCTAAGAAAAAATTAAGCTCACCCATCATACTCATTTCAAATTCACTCTCCATAAGTTTAGCAAATTCCTTACTTAGTTTTTCAGTAGTTGCCCCAAAAATTATGTCATCAATATATATTTGTACTACAAGAAGATCCTTACCTTTTTTCCTCAAGAATAGAGTGCTATCATGTCACGACCCAAACTGGATGGGCCGCGACGAGCACCCGGTGCCTTACTCAACCGAGTACCAACATAGCATATCTTTCTTATCATACTATCATGGTAAATGAGCTAGAAAACTCGTCATGAGATAACAAGAATGAAACATAGGGGAATACTCAACATATGATGACCCACCATGATATGCAAACTTATACATGTAACATACGGGCCTATAAGGCCGACATGACCATTTGTAAACTCAAAACATAAGCCGAAAAGGCCATACAAGTATCCATACACCTGACATCTGTCTACAAGCTTCTAAGAGTACCTAATATCATAAAGTTCGGGACAGGGCCCCGCCATACCAATCAATACATATCCAAAGCATACTGACCAAATAGGCAACTCCGAAGCAAGTGGAGTGCACCAACGCCTTCCGCTGAACTGATAGCCTACTTGGAGGAATGTCAACCTGTCTATCGGGACCTGCGGGCATGAAACGCAGCGTCCCCAGGCAAAAGGGACGTCAGTACAAATAAAGTACCGAGTATGTAAGGCAGGAGAGCATAAACAAGAACAGTAATGTAAAAAGAGATAGAGGAGATACAACCTGTAACATCTGAGTGCCTCTGGGGGATACTGACATGAAATGCATAATACATATATATACATAAACTTTTAAAAACATACGCCTCTGTGGGCATCATCATCATCATATCGTACCCGGCCTCAAAGAGGACTCGGTAAAAACGTACACGGCCATCATAAGGCTCGGTAGAATCATACCCGGCCACGTGGAGCTCGGTAAAACCCAACTGATCAGTGGTTGCACAATAGGTGTCATACCCGGCCGACTATAGCGCGGCTCGGTAGAGTAAAGTAGATACATATATAATGCATGCTAGACTCATGGAATCACGTTCTAAACCTTTTGGAGTGACGTAAAGTCATTGCACCATTGATTAACATTATGGACATCATACCATCAATATGAACTTCACTAGGACTCAAGGATCATACATACTTTCTTAGAATAACTTTGTACGGAAAGAACAACATGGACAACCTTAGTTTCTAGGAGTAGATTCATTATGAAATAGCGTATCGTTTATGTTCATTTCATGTTAGATCATGCCAAAAGAAAGAAGGAAGTGCCTTAACATACCTTGTATATTCTTCCCAACCTCAAGCTATGCAATTTCACGGCTCCTTAGTCTACAATAAGAGAAATGACACTCTCGTTAT
>NW_017671808.1:120320-121147 GCF_001879085.1 Nicotiana attenuata
TCTCCGGTGTCGTGCTTGCTATAATTTTTCTGGAGTCGCGACATATCTGTAGGATCTGAATTAAAGGCAACCTTCATCCCTTTCACCGTTTTTTTTTTTACCACTATTCTTCCTTTTACCACTTCCTACTAGTTACCTCTTCGTCTTTGGTCGTGTTTCTACATCATCAATGACCCTTACTCGCCTTATGGTAATCCTTCTGTACTGCGGATAACTGAATTCCTTATGCACAAGGGTGACACCTAGAATAATTGGCATACTTATTCCATTAAGCTTAACTCTGCTCACAGTGCTTGCTCTAGGGAAGCATCTTACTGAATTACCTTTAAAGGTTATTCTTCTATTGTCCGTTCTATTAATGCTCGAATGCAATCTCTAAAATTCTCATGATGCCGACTATTATTAAATCATTCGATCCCCAATTCATGTTCAATTTATCTTGTTCACCAGCCCATACTTATTTCTATTGCTCCGGGGTCTAATTTTTTTCCTTCAGGTAATCACGTCGGAGTCACCAACTCATTTCTTGAAATGGGGATATGACTTTATGGCTTATACTCTTTTATTGCGTCAAGGCCTGCGACCTCTTGTCTTTCCCTTCACTTGGATGTAGACTCTTTCATCCTGTCATATTTTGATTTACTATTATCACCGATTTATCACATCTTATTCATAATATTTCATTTACTCTCTTCTTATCCTCCGACTAATATTTCTATCTATCACTTTATTCTAAAAACTTCAACAAAACGTCCTTTCACTTTTAGTTCCCTTGCTTTATCTCACTGGCTCTTCGGGATGCCTAAAATTCTCTCTCTCTCTCCCCC
>NW_017671808.1:123227-126196 GCF_001879085.1 Nicotiana attenuata
GCCTTAACATACCTTGTATATTCTTCCCAACCTCAAGCTATGCAATTTCACGGCTCCTTAGTCTACAATAAGAGAAATGACACTCTCGTTATCGTTTAAGCGTCGTAACTATTATGTATCAACCACAATCTATTTTACAATGAAATGGACAGCACCTCCCCTATATATATGACTTCACACTAGTCAAAACAATCACAAACAGCCCAACATACCCCTATCACTTCATACACAACACGACAACCATAATAGTGTCAAACAATCCGAAAATGTTACGATGAACAACCAACAAACAACCTTGCCATTATGTGGTGTTTCTCCACACCCTTCCTCCTTTCAACTCCATGAAAACAGTAGTAAAAGAGACAACCCAATACCAACACGAAACAGCCCAAAAACAGTCCCGCAAGTTCATCAACTCAAACATAATTTTTCTGTTTACTTAAACACGTTTCGACTTGTCTTTTCTTTCAAATTGAGAAATACAACCAAAAGTACATCATTACACCTCTTATCCAATAAGTCAGCCATGAATTTAACTTAAAAATAAGTTCACAACCAGCCAACCATTGCACAAGATCAAACAACATACCATTCTTCCGAAACTAGCTAGGTCTATTCTTTACGATCGAGTTACAACTCGCAAACGCATAAATAATGGAAGGAGAAGCATAAACATACCTTGTACTGAGTATCACCCACGAAACCTGGTCCTTTTTCATCAAAAATAAGTTCCTCAACACGGATACAAGAAGGAGAAAGAGAAACTAGCATGCTGTCCGGACTTTTCAGCACTAGAATCGCGTCGTAACACCCGGAATACCCTAGGGTTTGTGTAGGATTTTTGGGGAGGAGTTGCAGGGGTTCAATTAGGTTTTCAAAGTCTGGAAGATGGGTGAAATAATTGAGTTTATAATCCTTTAAATTTCCCCTCTTTGCCGACTTTAGGAGGTTTAATTGAGACCTCTCCTTTTGGCAAGTAGGTGATGCACCTACTTGTCACCTACCAGTCTGCGCTGTCTCGCGAAAATGCAAATATCTCTCTACTCCAATGTCGTATCAACATACGGTTTATTGCATTAGAAACTAGACTCATAGATCTTTAATTTGATAGGTATATCATCCCCTAATTCCAAGTATATTAGGAGAAAAACTCAGTTACATTTGACCTAATGTTCAGCACATTTATGAATGGAACTTGTGATGACCTTTTTCCAACTTTTGTTCCACGACTCGCTTGACTTCAAAACATAACACCAACTATTGTAAGACTAAAATAATTCATAATATAATCTCCTTATAATGTTAATAATCCTAGTATCACCCCAAAAGTACATGGTAAAACATTCCAACTTGTCGACTTTCGACGAAACTTATTTTCTTCAATTCGTTTAGCTTCTAAGCCTTCAAACCCTCTTGCTACTTGGTACTAATGATCTTAAATATTTGTAACCTCCACGTTAACATGATGAACTAACTTTGTAAGCTTTTAAAAGATGATTCCCTTTCTGAGCTTACATTAATTGACTTATGATGTACTCTTACGTACGAAAACACGGGGTGTAACATATCAGTTTTACCTGTCTTGTAGCCATGTTCAAGCTGGAACTTGGATAGTCGTTCATACCATGCTCTAGGAGCCTGCTTGAGTCCATAGAGTGCCTTGTCTAGTTTGTATACATGATCCGGACACTCCTTGCTTTCAAACCCTGGAGGTTGTTTGACAAACACCTCTTCCTTTAAGTAGCCATTTAGGAAGGCACTCTTGACGTCCATCTGGTGAAGACTGAATTCCATGTATGCATACGAGGATTCTTATTGCTTACAACCTTGCAACAGGAGCAAAGGTCTCATCATAGTCTATGCCATCCTCCTGGCTATAACCTTGAACCACCAACCTTACCTTGTTCCTTGTAACAGTTCCATCTTCATCAAGTTTGTTTCTGAAGACCCATTTAGTGCCAATTACTGATCTGTCCTTGGGTCTTGGAACCAGATGCCAAACTTGACTCCTTTCAAACTGATTGAGTTCATCTTGCATTGCATTTACCCAGTCTGCATCATACAAAGCCTCAGCAACATTTTAGGTTCAATAAGAGATAGGAATGCATCAAAAGCACACAGATTCTTTAATTGAGATCTAGTTTTAATTCCAGAGGTTGGATCAGTAATTATGTTCACAATGGGAGAGAACTTTGATACTTGTAAGGTTTCACAACCAACTGGTTTCTGTTTGATGTTTCTCCCATGTTCTGTTGCTGAGGAACAGGCTCATGGATAGGTTCCATTTGGGAATTAGATTCAGTTCTTCTTTGTTCAGTTCCCCCTGTCAGGTTGCCCTGGATGGAAGAACCTATTCCATCACATGTTCCTTCTTATGGTGCAGCTTCAGCTTGGGTTGTGACTTCAATTAAACCTTTTACCAGCCCAATAGCTTCATCTTCATGTTCCTATTTCTCAGAAAGAATGTTGGTTTCATCAAAAACTACATGTACAGTTTCTTCTACACACATAGTTCTTTTATTGTACATTGTATAAGCTTTGCTATGTGAAGAATATCCCAAGAATACTCCATCATCACTTCTGGGATCAAACTTACCTAGGGAGTCCTTTCCATTGTTGTGCACAAAACACTTGCATCCAAATGCCCTAAGATGGGATATATTTGGTTTTCTCCCTTTAAGTAGCTCTAGGGAGTCTTCTCTACAAGAGGTCTAGTCATGCACCTATTAATGATGTAACATGCAGTGTTTACAGCTTCTGCCCAGAACCTATGGGGGCAGTTTACTAGAAAGAAGCATAGTCCTAGCCATATCTTCAAGTGTCTTATTCTTTCTTTCAACTACTCCATTTTGTTGGGGAGTCCTAGGGGCAGAAAATTTATGATCTATGCCATGCTCATCACAAAATTCAGCAAACATAGCATTTTCAAATTCAGTTCCATGATCAGTACCTAATTGATTCAAGTATTA
>NW_017671808.1:126210-214510 GCF_001879085.1 Nicotiana attenuata
TAGCATTTTCAAATTCAGTTCCATGATCAGACCTAATTGATGCAAGTTGATTACCTAGTTGTTTCTGAGTTTTTCTAACAAAGCCAGTAAACATGTCAAATGTTTCATCCTTAGATGTTTAAAACAATGTCCAAGTAAACCTAGAGTAATCATCAACAAGCACCATCACATATTTTTTACCACCTCTGCTTAATGTTCTCATTGGACCACAGAGATCCATATGAACCAGTTCCATCGACCTGGTCGTGCTTACCACCCTTTTGCGTTTAAAAGAGGATCTTACCTGCTTCCCCCTTGCACAAGCCTCACAAACTTTGTCTTCCTTAAACTTGATGTTAGGCAGCCCTATCACCAGGTCCTTGGAGACTAATTTGTTGAGTTGACTTAGACTTGCATGTCCAAGTCGTTTGTGCCAAAGGAGGGGATCATTGTCCAACACACTTAAGCAAGTGAGTTCATTTTCTAAAAGAGTGGACAAATCTACAATGTATATATTGTTTACTCTTTTTTCCTGCAAAACAATCTTGTCAGTGGTAAGATTTATCACAAAACATTTGGTAGAGGTGAATGCTACCAAGTTACCTCTGTCACACAGTTGTGATACACTGATTAGGCTATATTTCAAGTCATCTATCAAGTAGACATTCTCAATGGAATGTGAGTCTGTCTTACCTACTTTTCCAACCCCGATAATCTCACCTTTCTTACCATTTCAAAAAGAGACATTACCTCCTTTTAGGTCCTCAAGTGAAAGGAACAGGTTCTTGCTTCCAGTCATATGCCTTGACCAGGCACTATCCATGCACCATATTTGGTTGCTCCTCTTCACTTGGACCTGCAAAAGGAAACTAGGGGTTAGTCTTAGGAACCCAAACTAGTTTGGGTCCCTTTCTATAGGCAAAAGGGTGAGTTAAATTCTTTTTAGCCCATCCTGACAGCCTATTTTTCCCTTGAACAAAGGTTTTGTTCTTTTAACTAGCTTTTTCTTTTGCATTACATTCAGTTTTGTAGTGACAAGTCTTACCACAGTGTGTGCAGATTTTGTTCCCAGGAAGTGTGATGTACTTGCTTTTGGGATCCCACTTAGGTTCAGGGGTCCCTTAGCTAAGTCCTCTCTTATTGCTACTGTGATGTTCTTGTAGCCATGATAGTGCATCAGAGGACTTATTCCATTTGCAAGTTCTATCTAGTTCATGCTTAACGTTGCCCAGATCTTCTTTTATGACTCTTATCTGCTCATCCTTTTTGTACAACTCATCCTTCATTTTTCCTAGATTTTCTTCTAAAGTGAGATGTATGTGATCAGCTTTCTTTTTACCTGTTCCTAATTTTAGTTTTAAATTTTCAGATCTAAGCTCTAACACAGTGGTGTCATGTTCAAGAACCTGGTTCTTCAACTCAGCATTCTTACTATCACTTTCACTAGCCCGGAGTTCCAGATTTTTGCACTTAGCTTTCAAGATTATTCATTCCTTAGACAGTTGTTCCTTTTCATTGTTTATGACCTCAGATTCATCAATGAAATCTAGCAGTAACTTAGATAGACTTTCTTTAGACAAAAAGTTAATCTTGTCTTTGAGATGAATCACACTTACCTCTGGTTCATCATCTGATTCTCCAATGGACATAAGTGCTTGTTCATCTCCATCTTCATCTTCTGAATCATCGGCTGAGTTTTCTCCCCAAGAAGCAACCATAGCTTTTGTTGATCCTTTGTTCTTCTTGGGATGAACCTGTTCCTTCTTGCTGTTTCTTCGTTCAGCTCTTTCCTTCTTCCATTCAATTTCCCATTGAGGACATTTTTTGATCATGTGGTCGGTCTTACCACATTTGTAACAGCCCTCGTTGGTCTATTTTTCACGAACCCTTGGTTTGTTGTAAGTTGCACCTCTTGAAGAACCCTTTCCTATCATTAGATACTTCTTGAAGTCCCTCATGATCATTGCCATTTCATCTTCCTCTAGATCACACCTTCACCGATTCTGAGAGCCAGGCTTCTTTCTTTCTTGAGAGCATCCATCTTCATGGTTTGCCTTCTCAGTTCATAGGCAATGAGATTTCCAATTAACTCATCCAACTTGAGAGTGGCAATGTTCTTTGATTCCTAAATAGCAGTGATTTTGCTTTCCCAAGTAACTGGAAAAACCCTTGTCAGAATTTTCTCAACCTTGTCTTCGTCAAGGATAATCCTTCCAAGAGACTTAAGTTCATTTGTTAGTGTTGTGAAACTTGTATACATCTCTTGGGTGGTTTCTCCTTCCTTCATGGTGAAATTCTCATATTGAGAATACAACAGTGTTCCTCTTGATCTTTTCACTTGAGGAGTTCCTTCATGAGCCACTTGTAAAGTGTCCCAAATTTCCTTCGCAGTAGTACAGCTTTGAATTCTGCTGTACTCGTCTGGACCAAGTCCACACACAAGCCATTTCTTGGCCTTAGCATTCTTTTCCCACTTCTTCAAGTCCTCACTAGTGCAGTCAGCTCTAGCCTTTGGCACATTCAGTCCTTCAGCATTCTTCTTCATGGTAGCCAGGGGACCGTCAGTATCAATGTCCCAGAGTTCATAGTCCTCTCCGATGATGTGATCTCTTATCCTGTTTTTCCACCAGGAGTAGTACTGGCCATTAAAGAGTAGAGGCCTAGCAGTGGATTGTCCTTTCCAGTTTCCAGGTGGTGCACTCATCTTAATCTGTTCATAAGGTGTTAGACTCTTCAAGGATAACCCGCTCTGATACCAATTGATGTTTTATACTTCAATACCACACAAGAGGGGGGGGGGTGATTTGTGTGGTGTCCAATTTTTCGCTTAACCTAATTATGGAAGGACCTGGTTCTTCTATGTGTTCCAACTACTACTGTTGAGGAATAATAAGTACAGATATTAAAGAACACAGATTTTTTATGTGGAAAACACCTGGCTCAAAAGGTGAAAAAACCACGACCTACTTTCCAGTAGGATTTTTTCAAACTCTCCACTAAAATCACTAAGCCGAAAACTGCATTTACAAAAACTCTTTTGTAAACCTAGGATTAACTCTAATCCCATTGTAGCACACAACCTCAACTGTTATGACAACTTCAAGTTAACTCTAACTTAAAAACTCTGAGTACCTAGTACAATTGCTTCTAGATAAGCTGAAAGGTACAATATGAAAACACCTACTACAATTGAACTAGAATAAAAGACAGACACTTGGAACTGGTTCTTCTATCTGGTTCAAGTAGCTTCAGGTTTGCACGCTTGAATCACACACAAATTGCTTGCAAAATTGCCTTGCTATTTTGCTCTCAATTCACGTTTAACTTCTGCTTATGTGCATTGCCTGAAAAGAGAACAACACTGATATTTATGGAGTTAGTAAATAGAGATTAACTAGAATTTTGATGCTACTCTTCCTTGGTGGAAAAGTTCTAGTTGATCTCAACCTCTAACTCTATCCTTCTCTTAAACCGTGTTCTCTTTGCGTAAGAGTCTTTCTCCTTATCCAGTATGCAACCTTTTCGTTCAGGATCATGAGATATCACTTCTGGTAAGTTAGGTTTATCTCCTTCACGTGCATCTCACATGCATGAGTTGACCATATATGTGCTTCACTAGAATGGACCTGGTCCATGTCCGAATTACTTTGTGAATCTTCAAAACTCCCCTTTACTTGGCCAACAACAACAAAAAAGACTAAGCCTAGCTCAATTCTAACTAGTTGGTGTCGCCTAAATGATATTTTGCTTCATTATTATTTTTATTTTTTTTGGTAATTGCGCATGAAATCTAATATATAGTATTAATTTTTCTCAAGGCATTTTCTTCCATATCATTAAAAAATCTACTTCATTCGATTTTGATTTTGTTAATCATCATGATTCCACACCTATGTACCTTTACGTTTAGAGGTTTTAATAAAACTAGCCGTTAATGTGGAATATCCACTAATTAGCCAAGTGTGTATAAAAAAGTTTTCACATTCACAAACCATTTGACAAAATGCTGGAAGAAATAAACGAAACAGATGTCAAAAACTATATTAGCACAACAATCAATAACAATAGCGACAATATAAAAATTACAACTTAAACCCAAGGCAGTTGGATTTGGATATATAATATCCTCATTATCCATTTTTCTCCACTAATTAGTATCCTCATAGTAAAATTCAATAATTTTGAGTTGTCCACCATTAGAGGTTTTCTATAATTTCTACTGACATACATATAAACAAAGTAAAAAGACTATCAGCAATTACTGAACCTAATATAACTATTGTCATGACTGTCTTAAACACAGCTAGTTGGCATCACCTATATAAACGTGCTTTATTGTGTTCGATTATTTCGTCAAGTGTGCGTGAATTATAAGATACAATCGATTTTTTAGATAACTTCCTTTCACGTGATCTTACATCTATCTCATTCAATTTTAACTCTTTTCAATTGTGTATTAGTAGGATTTAACCGTTAATGTAATACAGTCACACATAGTAGCCGACAATAACAACAACAATAACGTTTCAATCTTAAACCAGCTTAGAGACAGCCAAAGTAGCCAAGTGGTATGAGAAAGTAAGTTAGTGAACCAGTATATATGTAGACAAATAAATTCTTGTATTTAATGAAGTGAGAAAAGAACTGGAAACAACTGGCTCCGAACTGTTTCATTTCGGAAGTTTTCACATAAAATCACTCTCTTAACTGTATACATAAGAGGCAAAGTTTGGCCCAGCCTTAGCCATACACCTCCACTTCCAATTCTAGCTAACAGCTCAAATCTGTTGAAACCTAAAAGACTTCTTCCCAAAGGTTAAAATATTTGCTTTGAAACAAAACAATAAAGGAAAAGGCTCGTATTCGTTTTCGTCACCATCTATTTCTTCGGTAATAAAATCTTTACTGCACCGGTCACCGGATATTTACACCTAGGGATTAATGCAGCCTTTCGGCTATGGGTTCAACTGCATGCATAACTTTCGACATAGAATATGGATTCGTATGAAATATTTACTAAAATCTCAACAAGTATTAGATTTACACCTATAATTTTAACTGTACAATAAGTTCAATGCCAAAAATCTTAAAATTCTGGATCCGCTAATATTTACACCAATCATACTAAATTTACCACGGTTAACTAATAAATTTAGAGGAGAATTTGTATTAACTACTCTTTTCGGTCCATAATAAGTAACCATTTTACATTTTTACTTTAGTTTTGTAAACTAATTCTGGAAAAAAATAGAATAACATGTAAACAGAAAATGTAAACAAAACAAAAGTTAATCCGAGCCCACTGAATTCACAGTGTTTCCTTAAGGAATTTAATCCCTTTCTAGTACCCAAGGTTATGGATTATTTTCTCCCATGATAGAACGAATTACATGCTGGTGTAGTGGTACTTCAAACCCAAGTGTTTCAGCGAGCACAAAGTTCGGTAGCAAATCACACTTCTTGTTGCTTTCTTTGAAGATAAAATAATGCAGAAGAAAGGAGGAGAACTCAGAATGGTTGTTTATGCAAGACAACCATAGCATAAACGCCATAACATAAATGGCTAATTTATGCAATAATAAACCGGGAACTGAAGAGGGAGGTTAATTTTCAGTTACTCAACCGAAAAACTGAAAACAAATAACGGAAAAACGTTTAATATCCCGTTGGATTTAATATTAATATTCTGTTATTAAAACGGATATTTAATAACATTTCTGTTAATATTTACTATTAACAAATAAATTTGGTCTAAAAATTAATCAATCAATTGACTGAATCCGAAGCCGAGAGAGCGACGACAACGACGGCGCGAGGCTTGCCTTCTTCTCAACTCTTTAAGAGCTAGAAGAAGAGCAATTGCTTATATACCCATCAAAAACCTCTTCCTCTTTCAATATGGGACAATATGTCCCTTTGTCAAGGAGGGGAACTTAAAATTTCACTTAAAATTTTTATTTCCCTCCATTTCTCATTCACCCTCTTTTAAGCCATAATGCTTAAAAACCCAACAAGTATTATTAAGGGGTGTGCCAAAGGAAAAAAAGTCACTTATCGTAGACCGGAGGGAGTAATTATGATTTAGAGCCTGTTTGGTCAAGCTTCTGGGAGGCCAAAAGTACTTATTTTCTCCAAAAAAAATACTTTTTAAAAAATTTGAGTTGTTTGGCCAATACAGAAAAATATTTTTTGCCAGCAGCAGAAGCAGTTTTTCTACTTTTGGGAAGAAGCAAAAAATTCTAGCTTCTTCCAAGAAGCAGAAGCAAAAGTAGAAAATTAATTTATTTAAGACAAAACTATCCTCACCATAAATTTATATTTTTTAAATTATCCCTTACTAATTTAAGTTTTTTCTTTTCATATTTGTTTCTAGTTTTTACCATCCTATTAAAATTAAAGATATTATATATATGAATCATATTGTAACTTTTCAAAAAATTTATTGACTTTTCTTGTTTTTGATCTTTTCTTTATGTAATGTCTCGTAAATTTCCAAATTATCGTCTTCTTTTTTCACGCTAAAGCAAATTATCTGCATCTTCTTTAGATTATCAATTCTTTTCCTACAAATAATTTTTATAATTTCTTCTATTATATGCTATTAGTTCCCGAATCTTTTAAACAGTTATCAAATCTGATTTGTGAAAATGACCTACAAATAGGTAATAAATTTACAATTGCGTTGCATAATCTATCTATATATTATTAAAAGAATAAGAAGATGAATTCACATTTAGTCATGGCAGCCTCATAATAGGCCACTTGGCATTTTAGACTAAGTTAGTAAGGTTAGGTAATAATTAGTTTCTTTTTTAATTTAATTTTCTTAAAAATATAAATTATACACTATGTGTTGTTAATAATTGGTTACTCTTTTTGAATTAGAATTTAAACAAACTTAACTATTTCTTTTACGATTTTTTTTATATATTTAAAATTATTTTTATTTTACGCTCAATGTCATCTTTCAAGTTTGACACTCAAAATCATCTAGGTACAACTATCATGGCTATACATAATTTCATCTGACAACGTTCTTTTACCGAGAAAGAATTCAACTATTATGCTAATGAAGACATTACTGCAGAGAATGATGAAGGACATCAGCCTTCTGATATTCCTTTAGAAATGCGAAGCAAGTCTTCTACTAATATTGAAGCGTTGTGTGATAGAAGTAGAGATGAAATTGTTGAGAAGTATTATCATGTGTGAGTGACTTTACTTATTATTTTATGATGGATTATCAATATATAGTAATTTGTGAATGAAGTTATTTTAATTATTCAAATCATCATATAAAAATAAGTAATTGTACTGGATAATATCATATACCTTAGTATAACTATATATGTAAAATTGATTTAAATCTTTAATATGTTTGTTTACTTTATGTTTTATATTTTAATTAAATAAAATAAAAAATAATAAAAGTCTCTTATGATAAATATTTAAGTTCATTTTTATATTTAAAAGAATTATACGACCATGGTACTATCCTTTTTGGTAATTTGACACTCAAAAGCACTTTTTGAAATGATTGGCCAAACACAAATTATTTACCAAATGTTGCAAAAAGTACTTCTTAAATGAATTGGTCAAACACAAACAGTGTTTTTTCAAAAGTATTATTAAAAAAAGTACTTCTAAAAGAAATTACTTTTCAAAATAAGCAAATTTTGGCAGCTTGGCCAAACGGGCTCTTAGTGAGAATCATATTTATAAAAACACGTATCATAAATTGGACTGGTGTAAACACTAAACGGGGATAAGTTTTTGCCTTTTCTTTTTTACTTGTTTGAAAATTAATTCTTCCCTTACTGGTGAATTATTAGAAAGGAAAGTTCAGAAATAAGAGGAGGAAAGACTAATTTTTCTTTTATAAAAAAAAAGGCAAAGAGGAGATAATTATATAAGGCGCAAAACCTTACGGCACTATAATCAAAGCGTTATTATTGTTACGAAACTTAGCTCAAAGTAACAATATAAAACAAGAAGATAAGTAGAATAAGAGAAGAAGAGATAACTTTCTTATTTCTTCCATGTATTCAAGTGTATACAATGTGATGCCCAAACCCTCTATTTATAGGATGATATAGGTAATACAAAGGGACTCCATAAACATGCTATTAACTATTGAGAACATGGGGGAAGATCATGGAGGTGTGGGAGTTACATCCACAATGGTAAGAAGTAGTGGGAGGTTAATGGAGAAGAGTAGTGGGTGTTACTCCCTTAGGAGTTATGGACATCCACCATAATCAAGTATTTCATAACACTCCCCCTTGGATGTCCAAAGATAATGTGCCTCGTTAAAACCTTACTAGGAAAAAATCCTAGTGAAGGAAAAAGAGTACACATATCTGTAATACGCTTTATTTGCTGCCTCGTTAAAAACCTTGCCAGGAAAACCTAGTGGGATAAAACCTTAGCTAAGGGAAAAAGAGTACAGCACATATTTGCCTCCCCCTGATGAAAATATCACGACGAATTCCAAGCTTGTCTAACAACTTCTCTATTATTGAGATCGGCAATGCCTTGGTGAATTATTCCGCCAAATTATCACTTGAACGAATTTCTTGAACATCTATTTCATCATTCTGTTGAAGATCGTGTCTGACAAAGAACTTTGATGAAATATATGATTTATTCAGTTTCCTGCAATATTCTTCTTTCAATTGAGATAAGCAAACATCAGCTTCTTCATTATTATTGGAATCTTCTCTTCAAAGAAAAGTCACACACTTGTGAAATGATAATATGACAATTCCTCACATACAAATAGATTGTTTAAAGAACGGGCTTCAATAAATGCCTGCATTTGCATAAACAACAAAACCTTGACAATATTTGTTAGAATAAACAAATCTATATCAAGGATTCTTTTTGCAATATAATACTAATCATATTTCAATATCTCCATATAGCCTTTATACTCTCAGCTGTTGGGACTATTCGTCCAAACTTCATATTTTTCAGATGAAGTCAATTTTCATTGCATATTTTTCATTTGGCCAATCATTTACCTGTCCAAATTCCATGACAGATTTGAGCTCAACATCCTCGTCAATATTAATAATATTGGGCTCTACATTATATAAACAATATCGGCAATGATCATTTTACATCGGTTCTGTCATTACCCACTAAAGACATAACTTATTGAGATATCTTTATCTCATTATTTTCAGGTACCTGAGCCTCTCCCATGAGGTCTTATAAAGTGTTATGTCATGGTGCTCTTATATAGCACTTGCCTCCTTATTATGACCATCTTGAACATTTGCTCCTCTCCTTCTTCAAGGAGTTTTATCTTTGGAACCGATTAGTCTATTACGCTTCAAGAGTTCCATAGACTATGTCCATCATGGACTTTATTCTATTTGGAGCATTAGTAGCTGGAATATGACATTTAACTTTGGGTCAGCAATGTGCTTGGAAATATTTTAGAAATGAATTATCACTTGAACTTCAAGTTCACATTTTCTTGTACGAGGATCTAGATGTATTCATAATAATTCATTTCACGTATCACTTTTTCAGCTGCTCATTTTCTCCCCCTAATGTTGGGATCACCAACACATATCCCCAACCTTCTTTGGGGACCAATCTTTGTGCATTGTGCTGGCACAATTAAATCATATAGTACATCCATATTTGTAGATGGAAATATTTGGTTCCTGACCCTGAACCAATTGTGATGGGGAGAATTTATCATAACTTGTTGGCTAGATGCGTACAAGTGCTGTTGTATATTAAATAATATACCTCATACCAAATTTCTATTTGCGAATTTTGTTCTCATAACCAATGGTTTAGCTATAATTGGAGGCATACAATTTCTGCTAAACCAACTTGGATTTAAACCAGCATTATCAAGATAAATTTATATTCTGGACTCTGCTCTAATAATTTGAGCAATCAATCTTGCAAAATCCAAACTGCAAGTTGACAACAAACGCACATATGACCATACAATAGATGCATCTATTAAAATCATATAATAATAAACGGTCCACATGGCTGGTGACTGGGCCCATATATATATCACCTTCTATTCGTTCCAGAAATCAAGGGATTCAGTCCCAACCTTAACTGGTATATCATGAGAATAAGCAGCACAAGAGAATTCTTGAAGAATTCCAATGTGAATTCTCAATTAATTTTCGCATCAATAAATCGGGATGGCCAACCGGTCATGCCAACTGATATTTATTTCAGTAAATATTTAATTTACTATGGCATGTGATTTCATATCATGCTTATACATCTGTAATACAAATAGAAGAAAAATCGGGTAACCTTTCATATTTACCCGGTATGTTATAGTAATATCAAGATAATCAATCTTCCTTTCATTTATAGTCTCAATATGCCAACCACTTTGGCTAATACATTTGAAACTCAAAAAGTTTCTTTTGAGACTTACTACAATATCAATGTCATGAACAATTTCATTCATCCGGGTAGTAACAAATTAGCTCTTCCGGAGCTCGTAATTAATTTTGTACTACAAGATCTTTTGTCACACCATCCATATGGTGAATGTCTTCTTCACGGAGAAAATCATACTATAATAATTGTCATGGTCAAAATCATCATAAGCAAATTTATTTCTTGCTTTACTTTGCCTTTAATAACTTTTTATAAGGCATGTCAAATTATTTTTGGCGTACCACATGTACGCGACCAATGACATATTCATGTAATCACACAATAATATTCATTATCTCTCTTTCTCTCAAACCTCCCTTAGAGGTGAGTTGTGGTGTGTATACAATCATGCATTACACGTCTTTATTCATTACTTTTATCACATATTGTTACATTCACCTTCAGGAATGAATATGCATTTTCAATGCACAAGTCACATTCTCTTCAAAGAATGGAGTATAATTATCACGATGTGCTTTATAAATTTTTCATACCAATTTGATGGTAAATATTTCCTTCACCTATTGAAGGATTACTTCGAGAACCCTTATTGTTCTCATTTTTTACAATTACCATAATGATGACTATTATTATTTGATCAATGGCACGGCCATGTTCATTGGTCAACCATTTGTCTTCATTTACTTATTATGCATTGCTACCATATTCACTTCAAGAATGGTGCAAATCAAGTGGGACAAGATTCATGCTTTTCCATGAAAAATATATTATTTTTCTTTAGTCATCACTATGTCATCCATATGGTGCATTGGAACTCAAACCCAATGCCTGACCCATATAAAGACATGTTAGGCCATAATGAGTTTGGACTCGAACCCAACTTTTACAATCATGGATCATCAGGACTCAAAATCCGATGTCTTACCCTCATGGTGCGTTGGGACTTGAACCCACCGTCTTATCCTTAATTAATGGCATAATATGCCAAAGTAGACTCACCCTTGAGACTTTCATGGCATACTACTTTTAATAGTAATAAAAGTAAACTCATATATGTGTTACACAATAAGTATCTATTTACTGGTAACAAAGGAATCAAAGTTCTTCAAATCACTTTGCAAAAGCTGGCGTAGCTCCTTAATTTATGTACATCTTTGGTCTCTGGTTTAGTATATAACATTTAGCTGCATCATTATATGCTTCTGATTCTCATATAACATCTAACCTGAACATTAGGTGAAAGAGATTAGACTAAACTTACAATAAATATTAGAAAGAAAAACATGGAGTAGAAATTAATTTACATCTAAGTATTTTCAACTTTACAAAGTAATACTTAGTATTGGAAACTTTTCCGACAAATAAAGAACCTTTGAGAAAAACTAACAAGAAAATGAATTAATTAAAAAAAAATTAGAAAATGTATCTTAGCATTATATGCCTTTTCACGATGTACTAGTCTCCTCAACCTTGTTATTCCTTTTATTATATTTCATGCCATTATTTGAAATTGCTAAATGGAAAAGAAAAACTAATCTCTTCCAGAGGAATATCAGGCACAGCAGACATATGCTTTTTCTGATGTAAGACAATTTTGTAGATGTAGTAACTCAATTGGATAGAGACTCGTGCTGATAACGTGTTACGAAACTTAGCTCAAAGTAACAATATAAAACAAGAAGATAAGTAGAATAAGAGAAGAAGAGATAACTTTCTTATTTCTTCCATGTATTCAAGTGTATACAATGTGATGCCCAAACCCTCTATTTATACGATGATATAGGTAATACAAAGGGACTCCATAAACATGCTATTAACTATTGAGAACTTGGGGGAAGATCATGGAGGTATGGGAGTTACATCCATAATGGTAAGAAGTAGTGGAAGATTAATAGAGAAGAGTAGTGGGTGTTACTCCCTTAGGAGTTATGAACATCCACCATAATCAAGTATTTCATAACAATTACTATATTATTGGTTCTTCTTTCGCTTCAAACTACACGAATAGGTGTATTCGAAATCAATAACTTTAATGTATGTATTTCATTTTTCTCTTGAAGCTACGTTCTTGACTTCTATTTATGCTTTTCAGTGTAATGTCTGTTAGCTCAGCAATCAATTTGACACTGAGATTGTAAGGTTTCTATCAAAAAGAAAATATTTGATCTGATTGTTCTTTTTGCTCTTATTACATGTTAATATTATGAAAGGATTTACTTTCTTTTTCTTTTTGGTTTTTTTTTTTTTTTTCGTGTGGTTTATTCTTTTCTTAGTTTATGTTCACTTACAATTTTTGTCAGGTTTCCGATGCATGCTAGTCATGTTTTATAAAATTTATAGTATTCCCCTAGACATAATTTTATCTTTTTGCCGAATAGAAATTAAATTTAATGGAGCGTGATGAAGAATCCTTTGTTTTCTTTTGCTTTTTTATTTTATTTTTTGGAATGAATATATAACTGGTAATTATTTGTTGTTTACAAATCCAGTAAATCAGCATATGAAGAGATAAGTAGTTTATAATTGGAGTTGTGATTCAATTTAAAAAACTTTGATCCTAGTCCTTTAATGCAAAAGTGTGCCTTTATAAACGGGGATGGAGAATTTCATATTTGGCTCAACAATTTTATCCTTGATTGGCGAATCAATAATCATAAAATCTGATAATGGAATTAGTTTTAAATTTTACACACATGAGCAAGGCATTAAAAATGAGCCAGGTTAAGAGGAAAGGAAAACTAAATTTCTTTTGTTTTTCATGGAATCGAACCTCACTTCTCTAGACTACCTAAAGAGGTCGCATAACCAAGGACTATGGTCATATGGATCAGATTGATTCCATTAGAGATCTCGTATTCGAGTTAGCCCTAAGAAATGAAAACTTTCTATGAGGGAGCGCTTTTCGTTACATGGCGTGAATCTAAATTAGTCGGGCCAAAGTTTTGAATACCAGATGGTTATGCGAGTAAGAAATTACTTCCTTTTGATTTGCATTGTTACTGAACTTGCGTGAAACTAAATTAGGGCAAAAATATAAAATTGGTCGGTCAGCCAAAGTAATTGCATTTGCTAGCTTAAAAGTATATAACATATGCATATATTATGTATATAATACTCATATATATACTAAAAATATACATTTTGTCAGCTACTATTAGTTTTGGGAGCGATTATAAATAGGGAAACTTACACAAATGTCCCAAATAAATCTCAACTTACCAACCTCTAGCCATTAGTCATAGACTTACCAAAACTAGCCAACAAAAATTGAAAACCAAATAATAGGGTTCTTTCTCTCAAAGAATCACATGCAAAAATCACCTTCCATATTTTTAAGCGTGATTAGCAACATTAGATACAAGACGGAAAGGAAATTTCATGGACGGGGTAGCAAATAAGGTGATGAAATACAAAAATCTATACAATATTCCAAAAATCTAAACAAAAAAAGAACTTTTTCAATGGGTATAGTTGAAATTCATTGAAAATATATAGATAAGTCAATACACAAAATTTGAGGAAGATTGCAGGTGATTTGGACTGGTTTTGTATCAAAATTCGTAATTAAATCGAGTTTAAAAAAGTCTTCTGCGACACATGTATCAAACATGTATCACGCATGTATCACACACACAGGTATACATGGATATACATGTGATACACAATTAATACAAATATGATATATATGTGATACACAAATGATACACAATGTGATACACATATCATTTTTTTTCATGTTCAGCTTTTAATTCGAATTTTCAATTCAAACCACCTCAAAACTTCACCAAATCATCCCAAAACTGAGATTCAAGCTCCTTAAGTTGTGCCCAATCTATTCTAATAACACCCACTCAAAACAAAGCAAAAATTTGATATTTTTTTGCTACAAATAGCTATTTGGCTAATTTGGCTAATATTAGTAATATTTTATCAATTTAATGAGCTACTTATAAATGGACATAGCTGGTAATTTCCCTTATAAATATACGTTTCTCCACAAATTATGGGCTAGGCCCTAGCAAAGCCACAATTTGGTTATAAGGTGTTTAAGCCCAAGAATGTCATTTATATGCTAAGTCTGGCTTATATCACCTTCTTTTGTAATTTAGTTACCTACCTAAGGAATGAAAAGCCTTATTTAAGAAGAGCTTTACACTTTGCTTGTGTATTCCACACTTGAAACAGCAAAGAGTAACTACTCTTTGCTACTGAAGGAGGAACTTACCAGGAAAAAAAATTCCTTCTCTACTGCTATTAGTTTGCAAGTGATAGAGAATTTTTAATTCTTAGTGTGTTATATATATACTTGAAAAGGGTAATTCTTTCATTGTCTATTGGTTTTTATTGTTCTCAATCCAATCTCATGCTTATATATATTCAGTTTTATTTGGTTTCATTTTTCCTGTCTTGTATTTTCATTCAAACCTCACATGCACACAACTATTGTAGTTTTGATATGATGCATTTTCTTTTTTCTTTCTAAATTATGCCTATTTTCATAGAGGTAGATGGAAGTAGTAAGTGCTCCAGTGTCACTTCACTGAATAAAATCTTAGAGCAAACTTTTGATTTATTATCCTTCAATGTAAAAAATAAACAAATATTTTCCAGTTTGAAGGAACTATTACATCCATTCAAGAATTTTTCTTAATAACTGTAGAAGAAAGAACAATTTGGTGAAAAGAGAGCACTAGTAAATGACTTTTTCTTGCTTTTTTGGGTTATTAATTTTTAGATCTCTTCTCTTTGATCAATTTATCGCGCCTCAACTATTTCACTAAGCACTTATTTCCTCGTCCACCAAGATTTAGGCAGATAGGAAAAAATCACCTAACATTTTTATTTTATTTTTTTGTTTTTAGATCCATGTTACAATTTTTTGCCAAGAGGACAAAAACTTTTACACACTAAATATTTTTTTGTCTGCATGTGTTTAGTTTCAAATTATGTAGTATCAAAAGAACAAGAACTAACACGTGGTTAATGTGGTTTGTAATTCACAGATTTGTTGGCTTCCTCCGAGAGTGAAACATGGATTTCACTACAAAAAAGATTCTCAACAAGGGAAGATTGTTCATATCAACAATTTCTGGATTTTTGAATGTCATCACATGCTTAATCATTCGGTATTTCAATGTAGATGCTAGAAACATAGTACTAAGTTTTTACAGGATGTTTTCATCAAAATTTGAATCATCACCACAAACAACCACACCATCCATATTATCATTATTATCTACTCCATATTCTTCTCCTTGGATGTATTCAACAAATGGCGATCTCATAGGTACAGAGAGTGGTGTTTTCATGGCTTCAAAAGAAGACCTACAACTATGGCACGACCCAAAATCCAACACGAAAAATAAACCTACACGTCGAATCAAGAAAGTGAAAAAGGAATATCCACCAGCAATTCCATCTTGGAGAGGAAAATTGCCTGGAGATGTACCATGGTCTCTCTCTAGACATTATGTTGATGGAAGATTAATCCTTAGAGAAGAAAGTATGGAATATTATGAATACCTTGAAGCCACTCGAGAAAACGGACGTCTTGTGTTAAATCTACTAGTTTTGAAAGGTAACATAAAATGTTATCAACGTAAGGATACGAATGGGGGCCATTATTCTATTAACAATGAGGATCATGAGATCACACAAGATGACATTGTCGATCGAGGGAAGAGGAAAATTTTGATTCAAGAAGACATACAAAGGGACTTGATGATCAATGAAAATAGAAAAGAGAACATTAGCAAGATTTTTCCTAATGAAGATGGAATGACATCGAGTTCTAGCTTGTTAGATGTCCCAACTTTGTGTGATAGCTCTGTGGACTCATTAGTCCAACCAAGTCCAACTCTAGTTGCATGAAAGAGTTGTATGAGGAAAAAACATGTTGGTCATTTGTATTTTCCCAACTCTAGTTGCATAAAAGAGTTGTATGAGGAAAAAACATGTTGGTCATTTGTATTTTCCTTTATGTCTGTTTATATGTTTTTTGTCGTATATATATGTTTTAATTTGTTATATGAGTAACATGTCGATCGGGAAGTATATATAGAGCGATGTCTTTTTGTCATGCAGTATATATAGCTCTTGTATATGAAACGTTGTCGGAATTTTTCTTTTATTCTACGTTCTAAACATAAAATAATATATGGGTTCACGCATAACTTAATACATCACTTTACGTTTCTATATGTTACTCGTCACAAACTAAAACATAGATAAAAAGACATCTAAACATACATATAGAAATATACAAATTAGCCTGTGCATGTTTTTTCCTCCTACTTGTTTAATTTACTGCAACTGGAGCTGAACTTGGTTGGACTAGTGAATGGTCCAAATTAAAGAGCTACCAAACAAAGTTGGACACCTATATAACAAGCTAGAACTTGATGTCATTCCAAACAAGGCTCAATGAACATCAAGTCCCTTTGTATGTCTTCTTGAATCAAAATTATATATCTTCTTCCCTTGATCGATTAATAGTATGAAAGGGTAATCCCTATTCAAACCAAAAGAAGTACTTCTCTTCACTTACGAAAGAAAGCAAGTAATCCATTTCGTGTCCTTCTTGCGTCATCAATTTGATCTTTTGCATTTGAACATGCCTGAAAAATAAAGGTTAAAATCTCACGAGAAGACTAGCTAAAAAGATAAAATTGTGTCCTTGTTCTGCGAAAGAAAAAGTGAAATTTATGGGAAGTACTATATTTTGTTTGTAGGCCTCACCTTTAGCCCGCAGCTAAAACTATTTGCATCCAATAACCGTAAAAGTGTTCGAAAAAAAATATTATATATATATTAGAACGGTTATATAGTATTATTTTTCATTTTTTTATATGATAGAGATCTTTTGATTCAATCGGTGAAACTTAAATGTTATGAGCAACTCTACAAAACTAAACTAAGATCAAACCAATGATTCAAATCTATTACAAAAGGCAACAAATTAAGACCACGTAAAATAGGATTTAAGGGAGAATTTCCATTAGAAAGATACCTTGTAGCTCTCACATTTTTAAACCAGATATAACCAAGCTTATCGTTGCAAGTATCATCAATGGAGAACACTCTCTTTGCTATTCCACCGCGCTAAGTGATCGGTCCCTCTCCGCTTCATTGCCTTTGTCAACTCAACGGTAGAAACGATCTTCTAGTTCTTCCTGTTTAACCTGAAACCGATCTTCTTTACATAAATATTTTCTTTTTTTGGCTTACCTCTCCTTTTCTCTCTCTCTTTTTTTTTTTTTTTTTTTTTTGAGAGAAGATAAAAGGAAATATGCACGATAAACAAGTAGCTGAGAGGTGGCAAGCATTAATATTTAGAGTACGCGAAAGTTGAGCCACGTTTCATTTAAAAAAGATAAATCAATTGTTATATTTATAGAATTGCGACTGGAAAATATTCCGTTAGAAAATACTGTCTGAATTTGGCGATATTTTAGTGGTACATTCTTACATCATAAAGTTTTATTTTCTAATAGTTTTTATTCAATATTAAAACTAATTAGTATTTTATTAATTTAACAATGAAAAATTTAAACATTTGATTAGTGTTAAAAAATAAACCGTCTTAATTATTAAGTATTCAAATATTAATATAATATTTTAATATTCAAATATGTAGTCAAATTCATAGTTTCTAATTCAGTTGTCTTAATCTTGAAAACGACAAACAGGCCTTAAGTGTACTTTTTACTAAGATTAGTCATTTTAGAATTATAGTTAGGAACATGGGTTAGCAAGAGACTCTCCTCTTTCTCTCTAAAAAAACTAGTTCAAGGGGGAGAAACCCTAATCCCCTTATCTCCTTTGCCTCTAGTGTTTTCTAACCTAGATTAATAGACAAAATGGAATCACAAACTCCCCCAACGGACCTCGACATGGTACAAGGAAAACACCAAGATCTGCCTAACGATTTCACGAAGCAAATTGTTAATATGGACACACAACCCCATCCCCTTAAGGATAGTAGCCAAACCAAGATAGAAGGAATCTCTTCCCTTGAGAAATTAAGGGCTAGTATCTCCCGGCAGGTCGAGAATCAGGTTATGGTGCAAGGAAACTTCGAAGCACTTATTCCGGAAGATGATTCAGTTAACACACTAAATACTGACGTCTTCAACTCCATTAACTCTTTAGACAAAGAAAGAATCTATAAAAACTTGTCTAACGCCCTTATTATAAAGATCTTCTAAAGGAGAGTGGGTTATCAATTTTTACAACAAAAGCTCCATGCCATTAGGAAACCTATTGAGAAACTCTCCTTAATAGACCTAGGATATGATTACTACATGGTCAAGTTTAGTAAAGAAGAAAACTATAACAAGGCACTACATGAGGGACCATGGTTCATAGGAAACCAATTTTTGGCGGTAAGAAAATGGGAGCCAAAATTTTTTGCGTCAAAAGACACCCTGACATACTCTGCAATATGTGCTAGGTTACCGGATCTCCCTACTGAGTTTTATGATTTTGATATTTTCCAGAAAATAGGAAGTAAATTAGGACAGTTAATCCGCTTAGATACTTGCACATCGTTTGCTTTGAGAGGGAAATACGCTAGGCTTTATGCATTAGTTCTCGTTGAGAGCCCTCTCGAAACCCATGTTATTAGTGGATGGCATATCCAACAAGTCACGTATGAGGGACTCAATGTACTATCTACCAACTGCGGAAGATTGAGACGTAACAAAAATGTCTGCCCAGTAAAATGGCCCCAGATTGCCCAAGCTAATAAGGAGACAACCGCTGAAGAACCTAAGGAGATTGGCACACTCACTAAAAAATCGGCCAATGGACAATAATATCACACAAAAGAAGGACAAAACTAAACTCGCCCAATTCTAGCAACAACAATACCTCCATGGTGGTAAGAAGAAACTCAACAACACTTATGGTAAGCACAACGAACCAGGTAGAAAAGGAAAACTCGAGACAACCCCTAGCAAGACATGAATACAAGCCAAAAAACAACTTTGTCCACACTAACCTAGTAAAACCAGGGGTAAAGAGAAACCGCTTGTCAAATAACCCACCCCATCTGATCAATCTTTAATCACCAACATTGTCAACCTTAATAATAATTAATCAAAAATTATCCACCGGAACCCTAAGGACTAAGAAGCTAACTTCTGTCCACCAGGTATCAACAAAACACCCCTTAATAATCCAAAAAATACTTTTTCACAAATGGACTTAGTAATTTACTTAAAACCTAGAAGCATTGATAGCTTTAAAGATCCAATCATAGGACAAACTAATAGTACCTCTTGCATTAATACCACTCAAAGCTTGCCTAGAATCGATGGAACCGGAAAAGATGTACAAACATCCTCAGTGGACATCGAGCCAACCAACGATACAGGAGGTCACCCTATTCAATTAATGAATGAGAAGACATCACCCCAAACCTTGACTAACTTTACCTTAGATAACAAATTTAGTACATTATAACATACATGCAAAAGAACTAAGGGGCAAGATCCCAAGAAGTAGTCACAGTCCATTAATGAACCAACACACGCTACCAAGTAACGATCCACTACTCCAAAGCTATCAACAAATAATTCCTTCAATAATTGATACTATATCAGCCATACAAAAAAATGACTTAGAACACCAAAATAAATCTTCCAAGCAAACCCTTACCCTAAAACAACTAGTCAAAATGCCAAGGCCACCTTACAGCCAAAACAGGAGGATCCAAAGAGCACGATTAAATATTTGGATGAGGGAGAACCAACACACGCGCAACTTAACGAGGGATGCAGCCCTAGTAAGCACAATACAAACCCCTCTCATATACTTAACAATGCCCATCCAACTAATCATGTCCCATAATCTTGGCCAGAGCATGTCTTGATGGGGCATGCATTGAGCATAAGCCTACAACTCAAAGGGCAGAACATCATTGTCCAAATATAAGACTAAACCTACATAGCTCAAATTGTATCAAAGGGCTTCCAAGGCTCCGATACAATTTACTTCAATTCCTAAATTGAGAAAACGAGAGAGAACGAAATGGATAGAAAGTGAAACATTAATCCCAGTTATCCCTCGGTTTTACAAACTGTGAGAAGTTAAGATTTAAATATTCTTTCCTAATATTCTGATCCCTGATGAGGAACTTTTCCTTGTTGTCTATCTCAATCCCATAGCATTTTTGTAGACTTAGCTTCTGCAACAGAACTAACTAAAAGAAAAAGGAAATCTCACATTCGAAATAACAGGACGACTATATCTCTGACCTGCAAGAATGGATTCCACAACCATTGTAAATACAATAGTTGTCCTCCTAAGGGTTGTGTACATAGGTACACTTACTCCCTGGACAGACTCCATCATAACTAGCTTTCAAGGAGAACCAGATACTATATAAAATCTTTTGGTGAGATGCGAATTCTTGACCTTTCAGGAAATAAAAAGCATAAAAATACTAAATGAAGCAGTTACTATGTAGACAAGATAAGTCACAGCAACGGGTGAAGTATCAATTAGTATTTTCAGTGGCACAAATGTTTTAAATTGTCAGGTATTATCGGAGATTCACTCAAATGAAAAGAAATGAGCTTCAACCGTCTTAGGAGATAAAGAAAATAACATGAACATATTATCTGTAAATGACATGAAGCTAAATATATCAGTTTGGTGATGCCAACTGATATAGAGAACTGCTTTTTAAAAGCACAGAACAAAATAACTCCTGTCAAGCACAAGTCTCACAACTCATTTAGAAATATAATACAATACAGAGATATTACTAAAGTAAAATATTATATTTAATAAATTATGTAAAAATTAAGAAATAAGCCAGAGCTTTTGCATGATGAACTAAAAATCTATTTAAAGGTATGAAGACAAATTGCTTAGGATAAATGTTTGCAACCAGCTCTGAAAAATGAATAAATAATGTGTGGTACAATGCTGAGACTGTCAAGCATCCCTGTTAAACCAGAGTCTCTAGGTACCTGAAAAAGATTGATGACATTTGCATATGGGAAGTTGTATGAAGAAAGAGCTGCTTTATTGAATAATACCTAGAGAACTGCAAGTCAAAATCACGTAATTTTGTAAGCATCCATCAGTGCCATAAATGACTATGGTGAGCTTCTCCAAAAGAACAAGATGAAACGTCCTTAAACGCAAATGGGAAATCACAAAGGAAATATATATTATGGAGAATCAAAAGGTCTTTTAATAAAGAATAGGACTAAATCAACTTTACTATGATGCTTAGAAAGGTGAAGCAAAGTGATGGAGCAGATAAAAGGAAGTTTCTATAATTCGACCTAACAGAATCAAAATTCAAGACTGGCAACTATACTTCGGCACTTGACTTTGAATTTGAAATTCTTCTATATATATATATATATATATATATATATATATATATATATATAAAACTATCCTTTCTAGTNTATATGTGTGCGCGCGCGCGCGCGCTCGCTCTTATTGCTACCATGCATCCTTACAAGACATCAGTGGCTAATGTCTTAATTCTTGTCGTTTGGGTCACATTATTAAGTGTCGAATTTTAAACTAAATGTCCTAAAATATAATTTTAATACCGAGTGGACTCCTCTGACCTCACTGTACTCGAATTAACATTGACAGAACAAGAATGGACAAAGAATAACATCAAGAAATGGAGCTCAAAGCAACGACATTATGAACCATCCATGGTTCATAATGAACAACATCCTAAAATATAATTTCATTCTTTCTATCCATTTTAACTGGGAATGAACAACATTATGAACCATTCATGGTTCTATAGGGCCCCGCACCATCCTCAGACCTTTCCACTCTATCCAAACATAAGAGCACATCCATCACCATGGAGCCAACAACCATGGAACCATCAAAACACCTATCCTCAACCCTTTTTCAACTTGTTCAACCTATATTTGCCTTTATTTCCAAACCCGCGGAACCCACCTGCCCCAGCTTCAATGTACTAACATGTCCCTCATCACTCGACCAACCACCACTTGAACCACCGATTGAACCATGCACCAATAATGATGCATGGGGGGCACCCACGCGGATACCACAAGATGTCAACAACACCATGACACCAACATTAGAAGCACAACCCATAACATCCAACTTACCTATCACCTTCACGGAATCTAACTCAAGCACAAATGGAAGAGGAGGAAGAAGATGATGATATACCAACAGAAAGAATAATGGATCACGGAGTAATAAGGTACTCAAAAACGCTGGTGTTCAAAACAAGAAGAGAAAAAAGGTTCATCTTAAGCTGCCCGGTGGATTTGAGAAAGTGCTCCTTCAATATCAGGAAGCTAAACCCTCCGGGAATATATCAATATGCAGTAGTCCTGGTTCCTACCCTATTTACACAATACTGGAGGAACCAAGAGGGCAATACAAATCACCAGAGTTCTTCCCCAAGCCAAAGGAGGCTCTACTCAACCCAAAATATTAGCATGAATCTAATAATATGGAATTGCAGGGGTGCAAACAATACCGACATCAGGAGAGCTTTTCGCTCAATCTTGGATTACCACAGACCTAATTTGGTCGCCATACTGGAAACTAAAATGGAGGACCACCATTATCTATTTCAAGACTTTGGCTTTTCAAGCTTGATCCAAATCCCATCACATGGCAACTCAGGACAACCCAGGAGGGATGACACTCATGTGGAACATCAGCGCTACCTTAGTGGAACAGATTGGTGATACGGACCAGGAAAACCACGCCGTGGTAAAGGTAAATAATTCTAACTCTTCTTGGTTATGTTCAATAATATACGCCAGTATCCTACTTGAGGAAAGACTTCTTATGGAAAAATTTAAAAATAGTAGCGGATAATTACAAAGGACCTTGGTTAGTAGTAGGAGACATTAACGAGGTTGCGCGTGCCTCAGAGAAATTTGGAGGGTTACCTTTTAGTAACAATAGGATTACTCATTTTAACAACTACCTAGACTATTGCCAACTTATGAATCTAGGATTCAAAGAGCCCAAATACACTTGTACGAGTAAAAGAAAATAGTGTAATTTAATTATGAAAAAATTAGATAGGTATTTAGCTAATGCTGAGTGGATCAAATTGTTTGAGGATGCTAGTGTTAGTCATCTTACTAGGACTCAATCTAATCATTTCCCATTACCTCGTTAAACTGGATATTTTAAAAAAATTTAATTCCAGCAATAATATCTTTAGAATCGAGTTAATGTGGATGTCTCACCCTAGTTTTTGAAATCTTGTGCATGAAACATGGTTAACCAATCAGACATTTGTAATGCTATAGAATACTTTACCGTTAGAGTAAAGGAATGGAATAGTAATACATTTGGCAATATTTTCAAAAGGATAAGCCTCAAGGTATCCAAAAATTTCAAAATATACTACTAGTAACTTCCTCATAAATCTAGAAAGCGAGTTAGTTGAGGAATTTAATAGCATCCTCAAACTAGAAGAAGAATTTTGAAAGCTTAAATCTAGGATTCAATGAATCCAAGATGGGGATGCTAATACAAAAATTTTCCACGTAACCACCATATAGAGAAGACGAAAAAATAGAATCATTAGCTTAAAGGATGAGGGTGAAATTCGGATACACAACTAGAAAGACATAAAAACTAACATAAATAGCACCTATGTATGTCTAATCCCAAAATGTCAAAACGCGGAGACTATTAGGAAATTCAAACTCATAAGCTTTTGTAACACTGCTTACAAAATAATACTAAGATAATTGTGAACAGAATTAAGCCTTTGCTTGATAATATTAGTTACCCCAATCATATCACCTTTATAAAAGGAGAAGAGCTGCAGATAATGCAATTATTGCTCATGAGGCCATGCTTCATCTTAAGAATCTTAAAGGAGAAAAAGCAAAAATGATGATCAAAATAGATTGGAAAAAACTTTTGATAAAATTGAATGGTCCTTCATCAGATTTTTCCTAATATCTCTTAATTTTTCCAAGGACTAATTGACCTCATCATGTCCTGTATATCTACCACGACCACATCTATACTAGTCAATGGATCAAGAACTGAATTTTTTAAACCAACCAGTGGTATTAGGCAAGGAGACCCGTTGTCCCCGTACCACTTTATCATATGCATGGAAATGCTATCAAGACTCATTAACCACAAAATTGCCTAACGTATCCCAGCTTTTCTTCGCGGATGAGCTTATCCTATGGAATTGAACCAAAAGAGCTGCAACTCTCTAATTTATAACCTTAACAAATTTTGTGAAAACTCAAGGCAATCTATCAACTTTAACAAATCCAAAATCCTTTTCTCCAATAATGCATGCACGGAAATAAAAATCCTCTTTAGTAACAACCAAGCAATGATGTAAGCCAATAGCTTAGGTAACTACTTAGGTTTTCCCATGATTAGCTCGAGACCTTCAAAAAAAGATTTTCAATTCATTCTAGACCGTATGAATACCAGACTTAAAGGCTGGGAAACAAAGTTACTTAGCATAGCGAGTAGAACAACACTCATCAAATCCACCCTAGCAGCTATCCCTAACCATGTTATGCAAATTTACAACCTCCCAAAACCACCTTAGACAAAATCGACTCTATCCAAAGAAACTTCTTATGGGGTAGTACTGAGAATAAAATAAGTGTCACCTAGTCAATTGGAACACTGTCACTAGACCTAAGTACCAGGGAGGTCTAGGGTTTCATAAAGCCAAATGGAAGAATAGCTCTTCCCAAGTTGCGCTGGCTTGGACATATCAAAAAGGAAATAAATTCTTATGGGTCAAATTATGTAACGACCCGTCCGGTCCTTTTAAGAGTTGTAGCCCCGTTCCCTCATTTACTGCTCATTTAATGTTTTACAGTTGTTGTATGACATGTTAGGGTAGTTTGTTCGGGTCCGGAGAGGTTTCGAAATGAATTGAGACACTTAGTCTCAAGGTTAGAAGCTTAAGTTGAAAAGGTTGACTGGATGTTGACTTATGTATAAATGGCTCCAATTTAGAGTTTCGGTGGTTCCGTTAGCTTGGTTGGGTGATTTTGGACTTAGAAGCGTATCCGGGTTGTGATTTGGGATTTCTTAGTTAAATTAGGCTTGAAATGGCAAAAGTTGGAAATTTAGGAGTTTGACTGAGAGTGGACTTTATGGTTACTGGGATCGTATTGGAGTTCCGGGAATTGGAGTAGGTTCGTGGTGTCATTTGTAACTTGTGTGCAAAATTTGAGGTCAATCGGACATGATTTGATAGGTTTCGGCATCGAATGTGGAAAAAGTAGAAGTTCAAAGTTTATTAGGCTTGAATCGATGCGCGATTTGTGGTTTTAGAGTTATTTGATGAGATTTGAAGGCTCGACTATCATATTTTAGGACTTGTTGGTATGTTTTATTGAGGTCCCGGGGACCTCGGGTGGGTTTCAGATGGTTAACTGGTCTTGGGAATGTGCTGAAGTTTTCCGGTATCTGTATCTAGTTTCCTTGTACGTGATCGCGTGAAAAGGTCCCCGATCGCTTAGGCCAATGGGCAGCAGGGGAAATTTGTTTTATGCAATCGCTATTAGTGGCACGCGATCGTGTAAGGGTTGAGAGTATGGGCATCGCGAACGCGTGGTAAGGGCCACGTTCGCGTAGAAGAATTGAAGCAGCAGTTGCGTTTATACATTGTTCTTTGCGATCGCGTGAAGAAGGAAGCGACCGCGTAGGTCTGAGGAGGCAGTGGTCCGTGATCGCAGGTGTGGAGACACGTTCGCGTAGGCTTGAATTTTTGGGGCAGCTGAGTTGTGCTTCGCGATCGCGAGACGATTTCAACGATCGCGAAGAAGGGTCACCTGGGCAGACTTAAATATTTCAAAAATTAGGGTTTGAGTTCGTAACACAAATTTGATTTTGGGAGCCCGGTGAGAGGTGATTTTTGAAGATATTTTCCAGTGGGTAATTGGGGTAAGTAATTCTTACTTAGTATTGATTAAATTCCATGTTTTTGTCTTTGATTTCATCATTTAATTAGTAATTTGGGGAAAATGGAGGAAAGTTCTTAGGACGAATTTTGAGAATTTGATCGAGGTTTTGGTATCGGATTTGAGTAATTTTAGTATGGTTGGACTTGTGGTTGAATGGGTGTTCGGATTTTGTGACTTTTACCCGATTCCGAGATGTGGGCCCCGGGGCCGGCTTTTGAGTTGACATTTTAATTTTGATTAAGAACTTAGTATTTTCTTATGGACTTGATTCATTTAGCTCGTGTTGATTGTATACAACTGTTTGTGGCTAGATTCGAGGCATTTGGAGGCCGTTTTGCAAGGTGAGGGCTTGTCGAAGTAGGGATTCGCACAACTTGAGGTATGTAACAGTTCTACGTTTGGTTCTGAGGGTATGAAACCTTGTATTACATGTCATGTGGTTGGTGTTGAGGTGACACACATTCTAGGTGAGGGGCGTGTGAGCATGCTTCGTAGGAATTGTGACTTGGTCAATTCCATGGAACTGTATAGTTGAAAAATCTGTTGTTATCCATATATTTTCCATGTGTTATAGAAATTGAGCTGCAAATCATGTTAGAAATTATGTTTAGGCTATGTGTTGGTACTACAGGGACCATAGAGGTCGTGTCACATGTTGAAATATCTGCTAAAATGCCATTTTATACTCGGTCACAGTTTTTACTTGCATATTATATCTCAGTTTCAGTTGTTCTTTATTGATACATTATATCATCGCTGTTTGGGATAATTATCATGATTTTTCAGAGAACGAGAAACTGGAGAGATTGATGACTAAGTAAGGCCGAGGGCCTGATTGTGAGGATATTTATGGGATTGGGCTGCGCGAGGCAACATGTTATTTTGATTAATGCCATGATTGACTGATTATAGCACTTGGGCTGAGGAGCCCCTCCGGAGTCTGCACACCCCCAGTGAGCGCAGGTACCTACGGAGAGCAAGTGCGAGTGCCGAGCGACTAGGAGAATTGAGTGACTGTGAGGTTGATGTAAACAGGGACTGAGGGACTATTACTCTGAGAGTATGCACTTGATTTCATTAGTGTTGTACTTTAACTGGTATATATCACTGTCATGTAGTTTCTGAGAGATACTATATCCTGTTTCAATTGAACTTGACATAAATTAACTGTTTTGGCTTTAACTATCAAACTTGTGAGACTGCCTATTTTCCTGTATTGTATTTTCTGTAATTGAGTTGTATCCCTGAAGCCCGTCGCTACTTTCAGTCCAATAGTTAGTCTTGTAACTTACTGAGTTGGTTGTAATCATGCTACACCCTGCACTTCATGTACAGATCCAGGTGTTTCCATACATTGTGGGTGTTGATTACCAGAGCAGCTTGACCGTCCGGAGATTTCGAGGTAGCAACCCGGCGTTCGCAGACCTTGACTCTCTTTCCCTATCTGTCAGCTTTATACATTTAGTTTCAGATTTTCATAGACAGTATTTTCAAACTTGTGTTGTATAGATAGTCATGTACTCAGTGACACCCTAGTTTTGCGAACTCCCGTATTGAGTTTTGATTTTCTATCCAGTTTATGAGAGCTTTAATTATTTAAAACTGTTTTAGCTCATCTTTATTTAAAATTCTTGGAAATTTTGTGAGGTGTCGGCTTGCCTAGTACCACATTAGGCCCCATCATGACAGGTTAAGTTTTGGGTCATGATAAGTTGGTATCAGAACCTAGGTTACATAGGTCTCACGAGTCACGAGCAACTTTAGTAAAGTCTTGCAAATCGATACAGAGACGTTTGTACTTATCTTTGAGAGGCTACCGAACCCTTAGGAAACTTCACATTCTTGTATTCTTGTCGTGTGGATTTGTTGATCCTGAAAACTAAACTCATGTGATTCTATTCTCTCACAGATAGTGAGGACATGTGCTATTGGACAAGACGGACAACCACCAATAGCACTAGCTAGGGCCACGAAAGGCTGAGGTCGAGGTAAGGGCAGAGGTACAGCTCGTACAACAGCTAGAGAAGCACCTGCAGACCTACCAGTTACTCCAGCTCAGGAGCAGGTACCACATATGGTTGAGCCAGTGGGGCCAGCTCAGGCACTAGCTTGGCCATTGTGATTCCAGGCCTTTAGGAGGCCTTGGGTATGATTTTGACTATGTGCACTAGCCTTGCTCAGGCGGTTTTTGTTCAGACCGCACCAGCCACTTCTCAGGCCGGGGGAGGTACCTAGACTCCCGCCACCCAAACTCCAGAGCAGGTGATGCAGGGACTTTAGACACGGGGGGTACTACCAGCCCATGCGATTGCAGCTGCTCAGGTCCAGGTGGGTCCCGTTATGGGTGAGGATGAGCAGAAGAGACTTGTGAGGTTTGGGAGACTCCAGCCTCCATAATCCAGTGGAGCTTAGTTAGAGGATTCTTAGGAATTCTTGGATAGGTGTCAACATATTCTTCGTACCACGGGTATTCTAGAGACCAGTGGGGTCTCGTTTATTACTTTTCAATTTATTGGGGCTACTTTCAGATGGTGGGAGGCCTATGAAAAGAGCAGGCCAGTCGGTGCTACACCCCTTTCATGGCACGAGTTCTCCGTTATCTTCTTGGAGAAGTTTGTGCCACCGACCCGTAGGGAGGAGTTGCGCAGATAGTTCGAGCAGCTACGTCAGGATGACCTGTCTATGACTCAGTATGAGATGAGATTTTTAGAGTAGGCTCGTCATGCAATTTGGTTGGTTCCCACTAAGAGGGAGAGGATTAGGAGGTTCATTTATGGCCTCACCTATCATTTACGTTTTGCTATGACTCAGGAGAGTATCTAGTGCTTTGTTTGATGAGTTGATCGATATTGCTCGACGACTAGAGATGGTCCGTACTTAGAAGCATGAGGAAAGGGAGGCGAAGTGGCCTCGTGGATTGGGTGGTTTCAGCGGTTTTCCTTCTGGGGGTCGGTTCTACCACAGCAGGGGTCGTCCTTACAGGCACGCTCAAATAGGTCCACTTCATATTGGTGCATCATCCAGCCATGGTTCCTACAATGCTCGTCAGGTTCATTCATCTCTCATTGCCCTTCCAGCTTAGAGTTCAACCCGTTCTCTATCGGTTCAGGTTTCATCTATGCCAAGTCCTTCTAGGAGTTATCCCGGTACTCGGCGCCCCCTTCAGTTCCCACTACCACCACCGGGGAGTTGCTTCGAGTGAGGGGAGTTTGGGCATATGTGGAGACAGTGTCCTCGTCGCCTGGGAGGTCCAGTGCAGCAGAGGAGTCAGGCTGCGACTTTTGCACCAGTTACTTCACCACCCGCCTAGCCAGCTTGGGGTAGGGCCCAAGAAGCTAGAGGTTGCCCAAGGGGAGAGGCTGATCAGGTGGCGGTCAGGCCCGATTCTATGCTATTGCCTCCAGGCTTGATGTTGTTGCTTCGGATGCAGTGATCACAAGTATTGTCTCAATATGCCACAGGGATGCTTCTGTATTATTTGACCCTAGTTCCACTTATTCGTATGTATCATCATATTTTGCTCGTTATTTGGGTATACCCCGTGAGTCTTTAGTTTCATCTGTTCATGTATCTACACCGGTGTGGACTATGTATATCGGTCATGTGTAATAACTATTGGGGGATTTGAGACTAGAGTTGATCTCTTATTGCTTAGTATGGTTGATCATGGGTATGCATTGGTTGTCTTTATGCCATGCTATGCTGGATTGTCATGCTAAGACCGTGACGTTGGTGATGCCGGGGTCGCCAAGGATCAAGTTGAGGTTCTCTAGATTATGTTCCCAGCAGAGTGATTTCATATTTGAAGGCCCAAAGGATGGTTGGGAAGGGGTGTCTCTCTTATTTGGCCTTTGTGAGGGATATGGGTGCTGATACTCCTACCATTGATTCTGTTCCGGTGGGGTGAGATTTTTCGAATGTGTTTCCTATAGACCTGCCGGGCATACCGCCCAACAGGGATATTGACTTTAGTATTGACTTGGCTCTGGGCACTCAGCCCATTTCTATTCCTCCGTATCGTATGTCACCAGCTGAGTTAAAGGAATGAAAAGAGTAGCTTCAGGAACTTCTTGATAAGGGGTTTATGTGTGTTGCCTTGGGGTGCACCGGTTCTGTTTGTGAAGAAGAAGGATGGAACTATGCGGATGTGCATCAACCTCAGGTAGTTGAACAAAGTTACAATCAAGAATAAGTACCCTTTGCCGCGTACTGATGATCTGTTTGACCAGCTTCAGGGAGCGAGATTGTTATCTAACATTGATTTGAGGTCTGGATATCACCAGTTGATGATTCGAGACTCGGATATTCTAAAGACAGCATTTAGGATCCATTATGGTCATTATGAGTTCCTTGTGATCTCTTTTGGGCTGACCAACACCTCAGCAACATTCGTGCATCTGATGAACAATGTATTTTAGCTTATCTCGACTCATTTGTCATAGTATTCATTGATGATATCCTGGTGTACTCTCGTAGCCAGGAGGAGCATGCCCAGTATTTAAGGATTGTGTTGCAGCGGGTGAGGGAGGAAAAGCTCTATGCCAAGTTCTCCAAGTGTGAGTTCTAGCTTAGTTCAGTTTCACTCTTGGGGCACGTGGTGTCAGTGTGGGGATTAAGGTGGATCAGAAGAAGATAGAGGCGGTTCAGAGTTGACCCAGACCATCCTCAGCTACAGAGACTCGGAGCTTTCTCGGCTTGGCCAGTTATTATCGTCGCTTCATGGAGGGTTTCTCATCTATTGCATCTCCCTTGACAAATTGACCCAGAAGGGTGCTCCTTTCAGGTGGTCGGATGAGTGTGAGGAGAGCTTTCAGAAGCTCAAGACTGCATTGACCACAGCTCTAGTTCTAGTTCTACCTTCAGCTTCTGGTTCTTATACAATGTATTATGATGCGTCTCGGATTGGTATTTGGTGTGTCTTGATGCAGGAAGGTAGAGTAATTGCTTATGCTTTACGTCAGTAGAAGCCCTATGAGAAGAACTACCATGCTCATGACTTGGTGTTGGTTGCCATTGTTCATGCATTGAAGATTTGGAGGCACTATCACTGTGGCGTGTCTTGTGAGGTATTCACAGATTATCAGAGTCTCCAGCACTTGTTCAAACAAAAGAATCTAAATTTGAGGCAGCGAAGATGGTTTGAGCTGATAAAGAACTATGATATTACAATTTTGTATCATCTCGGGAAGGCCAATGTGGTGGCCGATGCCTTGAGTAGAAAGGCGATGAGTATGGGTATCCTTGCATTCATTTCTGATACTGAGAAACCGCTTGCGGTTGATGTTTAGGCATTGGCCAACCAGTTCATGAGATTAGATGTTTTGGAGCCTAGTCGCGTTCTAGCTTGTGTGGTTTCTTAGTCTTCCTTATATGATCGCATCAGAGAGCGCCAATATGCTGATCCCCATTTTCTTTTCTTAAGGACACGGTTCAACACGGTGATGCTATGGATGTTACTATTGGGATGATGGGGTGTTGAGGATGCAGGGTCAGATTTGTGTGCCTAATGTAGATGGGCTACATGAGTTGATTCTTGAGGAGGCCCACAGCTCGTGGTATTCCATGCATTTGGGTGCCGCGAAGATGTACCAAGACTTGAGACAACATTATTGGTGGAGGAGAATGAAGAAGGATATAGTGGGGTTCGTAGCTCGGTGCCTAAACTTTCAGCATGTGAAGTGTGAGTATTAGAGACCGGGTGTATTGCTTCCGAGGCTTGAGATTCCGTAGTGGAAATGGGAGCGTATCACCATGGATTTTGTAGTTAGACTCCCACGGACTTTGAAGAAGTTCAATGCCATTTGGGTGATTGTGGATCAACTGACCAAGTCTGTGCACTTCATTCCAGTTGGGACTACTTATTCTTCATAGCGGTTAGATGAGATTTACATTCGTGTGATTTTTCACCTTCATGGTGTGCCAGTGTCCATCATTTCAGATCGGGGCATGCAATTTACATCGCAGTTTTGGAGGGCCGTGCAGTGAGAGTTGGGCACCCAGGTTGAGCTGAGTACAACATTTTACCCTCAGATGGACTGATAGTCCGAGCGCACTATTCAGATAATGAAGGATATGCTACGCGCTTGTGTCATAGATTTTGGGGGTTCATCGGATCAGTTTTTGCCCGCTCGCACAGATTGCCTACAACAACAGCTACCAGTCGAGCAATTAGATGGCTCCGTATAAGGCTTTGTATGGGAGACGGTGCCGATCTCCGATGGGTTGGTTTGAGTTTAGTGAGGCTAGGCTATTGGGTATTGATTTGGTTTAGGATGCTTTGGATAAGGTTAAATTGATTCAGGATCGACTTCGTACGACTCAGTCTAGACAAAAGAGTTATGCCGATAGGAACGTTCGTGATATTGCTTACATGGTTGGGAGAAGGCACTTCTCAAAGTTTCACTCATGAAGGGTGTTATGAGGTTCGAGAAGAAGGGCAAGTTGAACCCTCAGTATATTAGGCCGTTTGAGGTGCTTCTGAGGATTAGAGAGGTGGCTTACACACTTTCCTTGCCACCTAGCCTGTCGAGTGTTCATTCAGTGTTTCATGTATTGATGCTCCGGAAGTATGTCGGTGATCTGTCTCATGTTTTGTATTCCATCACGGTTCAGTTGGATGGTGATTTGACTTATGATGTGGAGCCGATGTCTCTTTCGGGTCGGCAGGTTCGAAAGTTGAGGTCAAAGGATATAACTTTAGTGAAGGTGTAGTAGAGAGGTCAGCCAATTGAGGAGGCTACTTGGGAGACCGAGCGGGAGATGCGAAGCAGATATCCACGCCTATTTGAGACTCCAGGTATGTTTCTAGACTCGTTCGAGGACGAACGTTTGTTTAAGAGGGGGAGGATGCAACGACCCGACCGGTCGTTTTGAGAGTTGTAGCCTTGTTCCCCCTGTACTGCTCATTTTATGCTTTATAGCTATTATGTGACTTACCGGGGTAGATGGCTCGGGCCCAGAGAGGTTTCAGAATGAATTGAGACACAGCCTCAAGGTTGGAAGCTTAAGTTGAAAAGGTTGACCGGATGTTGACTTATGTGTAAATGGCTCATGATTGGAGTTTTTGATGGTTCTGTTAGCTTCGTTGGGTAATTTTGGACTTAGGAGCGTGTCCGGATTGTGATTTGGGGTTCCATAGTTGAATTAGGCTTGAAATGGCGAACGTTAGAAATTTAGGAGTTTGATCGAGAGTGGACTTTGTGGTTACCGGGCTAGGATTGGGGTTCTGGAAATTGGAGTAGGCCCGTGGTGTCCTTTTTTACTTGTGTCCAATATTTGAGGTCAATCGGATATGATTTGATAGGTTTCGGCATCAAATGTGCAAATATTAGAAGTTCAAAGTTCATTAGGCTTGAATCGATGCGCGATTTGTTGTTTTAGCGATATTTGATGGGACTTGAAGGTTCGACTAAGTTTGTATCGTGTTTTAGGACTTCTTGGTATGTTTTGTTAAGGTCCCGGGGACCTCGGGTGGGTTTTGGCTGGTTAACGGATCAATTTTTGGACTTGGGAATGTGCTGAAGTTTTCTGGTGTTTGTATCTGGTTTCCTTGTACGCGATTGCGTGAGAAGGTCCGCGATCCCGTAGGCCAATTGGGGCAGCATGGGAAATTTGTTCTATGCGACCGCTAGTAGTGGCACGTGATCACGTAAGGCTAGAGAGTCTGGGCATCGCGAACGCTTGGTAAGGGTCGCGTTCGCGTAGAAGAAATGNATAATTCTCAATATGGAAGCATTAAGTTGAAATAGTTGACCAAGGTTTGACTTTTGAGTAACGACCTCAGATCGAAATTTTGATGGTTCCGGTAGGTCCGGATGGTAATTTTGGACTTAGGCCTATGTCTGGATTTGGAGGTTTTTTTGATATCAGATCTGGATTGTATTTTAGGTAGTTGTTATAGGCTCGTTGTATCATTTGAGACTTGCATGCAAAATTTAAGGTCATTCCGGATTGGTTTGGCATAGTTCAACATGAGTTTTAGAAGTTTAAAAGTTCATTAGTTCATTAGGATTGAATTGATGTGCGATTCATTATTTTGATGTTGTTTGGTGTGATTTGAGACCTCAAGTAGGTTGATGTAAGGTTTTGGGACTAGTTGGTATGATTGGACAGGGTCTCCGGGGACTTGGGGGTGATTCAGATGGGTTTGGAGGATGTTATTATGGGCTCAATTTTTGGACTTGGGAATGTGCTGAAGTTTTCTGGTGTTTGTATCTGGTTTCCTTGTACGCGATTGCGTGAGAAGGTCCGCGATCCCGTAGGCCAATTGGGGCAGCATGGGAAATTTGTTCTATGCGACCGCTAGTAGTGGCACGTGATCACGTAAGGCTAGAGAGTCTGGGCATCGCGAACGCTTGGTAAGGGTCGCGTTCGCGTAGAAGAAATGAAGCAGCAGTTGAATTCACGCATTGTTCTTTGAGACCGCATGAAGAAGGACGTGATCGCGTAGGCCTGAGGAGGCAATGGTATGAGATCATAGGTGTGGCGACGCATTTTCATATCTTGAATTTCTGGGGTAGCTGAGTTGTGCTTCGCGATCGCGAGGCAATTTCCGCAATCGCAAAGAAGGGTCACCTGTGCAGACTTAAATATTTCAAAAACGAGGGTTTGAGTTCGTAACACAAATTTGATTTTGGGAGCTTGGTGGGAGGCGATTTCTCAAGAGATTTTCAAGTGGGTGATTGGGGTAAGTGATTCTTACTTAGTTTTGATTAAATTCTATGTTTATTTCTTTGATTTCATAATTTAATTAGTGATTTGGGGTAGAAAATTGGTGAAAAATGGAGGAAAGTTCTTAGGCCGAATATTGAGGATTAGATCAAGGTTTTGGTATCGTATTTGAGTAATTTTGGTGTGGTTGGACTCGTGGTTGAATGGGTGTTCGGATTTTGTAACTTTTACCCGATTTCGAGATGTGGGCTCGGGGGCTAGTTTTTTAGTTGACTTTTTTATTTTAATTAAGAACTTAGTATTTTCTTATGGACTTGATTCCTTTAGCTCGTGTTTATTGTATCGAACTATTTGTGGCAATTCGAGGCATTATGAGGCCATTTCGTGAGGTGAGGGCTTGTCGGGGTAAGGATTTGCACAACTTGAGGTAAGTAACAGTTCTAAATTTGGTTCGGAGGGTATGAAACCCCGTATTACGTATCATGTGGTTGGTGTTCAGCTGACGCACATGCTAGGTGACAGGCGTGCGGGTGTGCACCGTAGGAATTGTGACTTGGTCAATTCCATGGAACTGTATAGTTAAAAAAATTATTGTTATCCGTATATTTTCCATGTGTTATAGAGATTGAGCTGCAAATCATATTAGAAATAATGTTTAGGCTATGTATTGGCACTGTAGGGACCCCTAGAGGTCGTGTCACATGTTGAAATATCTGCTAAATTGCCATTTTGTACTCAGTCACAGTTTTACTTACATATTATATCTCAGTCTCTATTGTTCTTTATTGATACATTATATCATCGCTGTTTGGGCTGATTATCATGATTTTTGAGAGACCGGGAGACTGGAGAGATTGATGACAGAGTGAGGTCGGGGGCCTGATTGTGAGGATATTTATGGGATCGGGCTGCGCCGCAGCATGTTTTATTGATTAATGTCATGATTGGCTGATTATAGCGCTTGGGCTGAAGGAGCCCCTCTGGAGTCTGCACACCCCCAGTGACCGCAGGTACGTACTGAGTGCGAGTGCGAGTACCGAGCGACTGGGAGGATTAAGTGACTGTGAGGTTCGAGTGAATGGGAGGACTGGGGAACTGTTACTCTGAGAGTATGCACTTGATTTCATTACTGTTGTACTAGAACTGGTATATATCACTGTTATGTAGCTTTTGGGAGATACTATATCATGTTTCAATTGAACTGAACATGAATTAATTGTTTTGGCTTTAATTGTCGAACTTGATAGCATGCGTATTTTCCTATATTGTATTTTTGCAATTGAGTTGTAACCGTGAAGTCCGTCACTACTTTCAGCCCAATTGCTAGTCTTGTTAATTACTGAGTTGGTTGTACTCACGCTACACCCTGCACTTCGTGTGCAGATCCAGGTACTTCCGGATACGGTTGGTGTTGATCCAGAGCACCTTGACCGTTCGGAGATTTCGAGATAGCTGCCCGGCATTCGTACACCTTGACTCTCCTCCCCTATCTTTCAGCTTTATGTTTATAGCTTCAGCTTTTCATTGGAAGTATATTTAGACTTGTGTTGTATATAGATGCTCATGTACTCAGTGACACCTTGGTTTTGAGAACTCCCATATTGAGTTTTGATTTTCTATCCAGTTTATGAGAACTTCAATTATTTAAAACTGTTTTAGCTGATCTTTATTTAAAAGTGTTGGAAATGTTTTGAGGTGCCGGCTTGCCTAGTACCATGTTAGGCGCCATCACGACAGGTTAAGTTTTGGGTCGTGACAAACTATTATGCAAAAAATACGACAATAATAATTACATAGGTCAAAATATGGAAAACAAAAGTAAGGGCTCCGACATTTTGAAAAATATAGTGAGAGGTGACAACATATGCAAATTAGGCACCAACTGGCTAGTAGGAGACGGAAGATCTATAAACCTATGACACGATAAATGGGTTAGCTATCTAAGCTACCTAAGGGGGGCACATGTCGCGCCCCCTTTTTCTCGCGAAATTGGGTTTATGACATTTGGTAGGGACAACTCGTTCCTTTTGGGAAAGGGGTTTTGCAATTTTGAAGAGTCGTCACCTAATGATTAGGGCGCATTAGGACACTAGAAGAGTTCGATTTGAATAACCAGAGATAGGGTAATGGCTTGAAATTATTCTAAGGGGAAGGTGTTAGGCACCCCTCAGAATCTACTAGTGTGGTTCCCGGTCAAACAATTATTGTGAATTTGGGTACAATCAACATATAAGCAAATAAGGCTCAAATAGGATGGGATTTCATCACAACAAGGTTTGAAAGAGTAATTAGAAAAGTCGATTTTAAAAATAAAGAGTTAAAATGCTAAAAGAAGTAAAGAAATAGAGGGAGAGGGTTCCTAGGTTTATTAAAAATATGGATTACCCCACACAATGTCCGGTAATCACTCCTCAATGAGGGGCTACACGTGACATTATCGAGTGGTCATCATATCCATATCTACCCTTCCCACCCCATTAAGGTATTAAAGCGCGGAATGGTCTCGATTACTTATTGCATGCTATTACCGCCCCAATCCTATCAGTCTCGGAGGCACTTAGGACTACTAATCCTAAAAGGGGAGGGATATTGGAATTATTTGAGGTTTCTAAAGGTAAAAAATCTAAGGCGACATACAAAAGCACATACTGCACATTTTAGGAGGAAAAGCATATAAACAAACAGTGGCTCAATTATACCTCCTTGAGCAGAAAAGCACGTAATTAGCATGACTTTCACATACTGGTTAAGGTCTGATTAAATACCAAATATGAGAGAACTTAAAGGTTGAGGCAGACTGATTTATTACATAATTCAGATAAGAAGCCCGAATCAGGCCTGCCTGCTGGTTGTAATTAATAGAACAGATTCAGTTTATAGACATTACCCTATGGCTTGCCTAAGTGTTAAGACGGGGTCCTCTAGGCATGATATCTACTGAATTCAAAAAATAGTAAGGCTTGAAATAAATTATTTGAATGCATACTTGTTAAACTTGCTAAGTGAGGGAATCGGATTATTAAAAGAGAGACAGGATTTAACGAATTGATTAAAAATTCTGCAACTGACAGTATCCATTATTACTGGTTTTATATCTAACACTGAGTGAGGGAAATCAGATTCGATTAGAAATTCCTATATGCATGCTTTCTATGCGTTGCTGATTTTAAACTTTATAGACATGGTGTAAAAAATGCAGAAACCTTATAGACATAGTATCTAAATGCATAAGGCTTGTTTTAAACCTATAAACATGGTATCTAAATGTAATTGAATATGCAGAACTGAACAATCCTATAGGCATAATTACTATAGGAAGTTGGCTATGCAGAATTCAGAATAGACCTATAGGCATGATTTCTATTTGAATATGCAGAATCCAAGATACCTATAGACATGGTTTCTATATGAAGTTGGATATGCAGGAATATAGTAGTCCTATAGTCATGATTTCTATATGTATTTGAAATATGCAAAATTATGATAGACCTATAGACATGATCTCTATATGTATTTGAAATATACAAAATTATGATAGACCTATAGACATGATCTCTATATGTATCTGAATATGCAAAATTGTAATCGACCTATGACATGATTTCTACCCTTTGCATGCATAGTTACCCACCCTTTTTCACTAGCCAGCCCCAAGCATTAATAACAACTTATTACAAACCAGAATGAATAAAAAATTATATCAGAAAAAAATAAAAACTAAAATACAACCAAAGGAGAGCCTGATTCGGACTTCTTGTCTGAAATATGAGATAGACCAACTCAAAGACCACTGATCCAAAGCCTTTCTCCAATCTGAGTGTGTCAAAGTTCCCTAAGAGCCCCGATGGGACTCCGGGCAATGCTCACACCCAAATTATATCACCAGAATAGGGACAAGTGCAGTGTGGAAGGGCCAGCCCTCAAGTGTCCAAGTTTAGAGGGAGCTCAAAGGGTCCCAAGGCAAGGCTCACAAGAGGGGGGCAGAACTTAAAATCTAAGAGAGAGTGCAAGTGAAGAACAAAATTCTAAGGAATAAAGGAGAGGGAAACAGCCACAAACAGGTACACAAAAGGGGTTAAGGGAATAGGAGAATTGCAAAGAGCATATTGCTTAGGCTAGGGCAAGCTTTAGGCATACCCAGCAATGGAGGATGCTGGTATGCCTATAAGTCTGCCAGAACACATCATCTTAGAGGCTAGGATCCCAGGGGATCAAGTTTGAGTCATGAACAATAATTTGCAGTACTGTCATGCCTCAAACCATAGCATAAACACATAGGGAGTGAGGGTTTTGGGATTCACAATAGATTTAGAATAGGCAGAAGGAAATTACAGCATGCTAAAGTAAGTATTGAACTACACATAAGCAGTAGGCAGACATGCAGGTAAAGGTAGTAAATTACACATTGTTGTGACTGCTGAAAACCTTAATCAGGACATACCAGTTTCAAAGAAGCAAAATACAGCAGTAGCAGTACTTGAAAAACAGGCCACAACACAAGTAACAAGAGAGAATGCTTTTGAATGTGAGTGTGAGTTCAGAAAACTGAGAGTGTTCGTGTGTCGTGTTAATGAAAAAGCAGGTATTTATAGTGTGAAACAGGCAGAAAATAAGTCAAGAAATAACCATGTACCAATTAAAATCAATCAGTAGAAGAACTTCCTTAATTAAGGAGTTCAAATTTAAACAGTAATGAACAGAAATCATTTAAGGAAAGAGATTCAGTAAGCATCTTGTGCAAAGTAGGCAATTAGGGGTAAATACAAAGGAGTTTAATTAAGGGAAGAATCTTTAAAATACACGGTTAAACAAATAAGGTAAGATGCCCAATAAAATCAATCAGTAAATAGTAAATAAAGGAATCAGGGATTCGAAATCACTGGTTCACGAGTAAACCAAGTCAGAAACGCTAAGGAATATTTTTGAATCAAACCAAGTAACACGGAAATTAGCACAACAAGGAAAGAATCAATCAGACTTACACAAAGGAGGTCTGAAATCAGTCAAAAATTGAAAGTCATTTTAGAGGGGAAGCTCAGCATATATAAAGAGTACACAAGTGTTAGGCATGCGAGGCTGAATTTAGGACAAAGAAAAAGCGTCATGCAATCACAAAAGTAAGTAGTGAACTATAGGAACATGGTAGTCATCTTAGTGACAAAGAAGAGGGAGAGTATCAAATAACATGCTGAGGGTCCAGTAGAAAGACCCTAGAAGAGTTTAGCAGGAAATCAGAATCATGTAAAGAAACAAAGGTTGAAACAAAGATTTCGAAACTCAATCGAGCAGTAGATGAAACAATCCTCAGAAACTCGAATAGGTCCAAAGGCGTTTGGGTTTTGAAATCAAACAAGTTCAAAGATGAAGAACAAGAAAATCACATAGCGAATAGTCTCAATACTCGGATGAAACCCCAAATTTTAGGGTTGTGCCATCAATCGAGTGTAGAGATGAAAGGACAAGTAATCAAGGCAAAAAATACTAATGAAATAAGTTCAGAAATCTCAGAAAGGAACTAAGACTTTTAACGTGCATTTTCCAGTAGAAGAACAATCATAAGAAACACAGTAGAAGAACACATAAGAAATACAGTAGAAGAAACACATAGGAAATACAGTAGAAGGAACTTATAAGAAACACAGTAAAAGACACACATGTGAAACACAGTAGAACATGCTTAAGATCAGAGAAACTTTAAAGGATAACTTAACGAAACCCTAAATCGGAAAAAGATGAAGGCTCTGAAAGTATAGTTTTGAAAGAACTTTGAGAAAATATTTAAAAGCTTAGAGAAAACACTGATATACAACGGATCTAAAAGAATCGGAAAAACCTCGAAGGGTTAGGGTTTCAGAAGAACCCAGGTGATGAGAAAGGCTTGGAAAGTCATTGATCTGAGCAGGAAAGTCAAGATCAGGCTTGAACAGCCATGGCTGGCCGGAGCAAGGTCGGAGACAGCCATAGAACTCGAATGAAACAAAGTCTGGGCCAAGCTTCTTCAAGGTCTGACCTCGAAACCACAGTAACCAGGCGTGTAGGAGTTATGGGAGGCCGGTATAGGACTTCAATGGCCTTGGAAGTCATGGATTCCGGTGGTTTTAGGGCGGAAGTGGAGGGAGGCAGCTAGGGTTTGAGAAGCTTTGAGAGAGAATTGAGAGAAACGTGGGTTTCAAAGGCGGCTGGGGATGCAAAATGACTAGGGTTTGGGGGTAAGGGGAAGTTAAAAAAGGAAAGATTAAGAGGTGGCCGTTTATCATTTTGATCAATGGCCTGGATTGAATGGGGAATCCGGGCGGGTAGTTCAGAAGGGTCGTGGGTCGAGTAGATTAGGTAATTGGGTTTAGGAATTGGGTTTAATTAGAGATGGGCTATCATTTAAATAGCCATTTTTCCCTCATTTATTTTATAAAAAAATAATAAATAATTTCTGGAAGTAAATTAAAGGCACTAAAATGATTAATAACATATAATTATCAATTTNATTTTATAACTATAAATACAATTAAATCTTAAAAGAGACCAGTATTGCAATTACATGCAATTTAGCTTAAAAAATAACAAATAAATTTATAAAAATATGCAAAAATTATGTTAGCTATATTTTAGTATAGGTATGATAATATAATAAATAAATCACCAAAATGATATTTTTTGGAGTAATTATTGGGTTTTCCCTTGATAAAATAGGGCAATAAATTGATTCAAAAATCTTGAAAAATTAAGGAAAAATAGTAAAATCTTGGGACATGCTTATATATGCATATATAGGCTATTTTGAAGGTATTTTGCATATTTAAAAAATACAGGGAAAATTGGGTATCAATAGCTGCCCCTCTTCACCCGGGAAGGATGAAAGAGTTTTCGGGTAAAGATATGATGGCCAATTTTGACCGAGCGAAACGGTTTGAAGATGACTTAGGTCGTGCTCTATTTTCTGAGCTGCCTACATATCCCTGGTCTTACAGGAATCAGGCCGTATGTAGTTCAGGATCCGTCGGCGAAGTATGCCGATGGAGACTTTCCAAGAACGGACGCAATATCTAGGGCGGGGTGAGTGAGTGGCTTACTGGAATGGCTAGGTTCGATGTGGCTGCGGGCACTGGAGCCGGCTCCTGCCGGAACGGCTGTTGCTTGACGGTTTTACCTGCATTTAGAAATAATTCAAGCGTATATTGTGCATAAAATTAGACATGATGCAAGTTCCCGTCGGACCATGAATGCTGTCTTCGAACGGTTAGAATGACGTCCTTAGACCATGACGTCCTGGGCCATGAAGCGCATAATAATAAAGGATTCGCAGGCCATGAAATGATGCTCTCGGGCTATGAGAATGATGCCTCCAAACCATGATGCCTTTGAATAATGATATGCAAAAGATTAAAGGGATCCTCGGGCCATGGCATGGTGTTCTCGGGCTATGCAAATGGTGCCTCCGAAGAATGACGCCTTCGAAGAATGACGCCTTCGAATAATTTTGCGATCTTTCAGCCCATGGAATGCTGTATTTGGCGATCTTTCAGCCCATGAGATGCAAAAGGTGGCGATCTTTCAGCCATGTAGAATGTAAATAAAGCGGCGATCTTTCAGCCATGCATAATGCAAAGGTGGCGATCTTTCAACCATGCAAAAGGTAAATAAGGTGGAGATCTTTCAACCATGTAGAATGCAAAGGTGGCGATCTTTCAGCCATGCAAAATGTAAGGGCGGCAATCTTTCAGCCATGCAGAATGTAAATAAGGTGGCGATCTTTCAGCCATGCAAAATGTAAGGGCGGCAATCTTCCAGCCATGCAGAATGTAAATAAGGTGGCGATCTTTCAGCCATGCAAAATGCAATGGTGGCGATCTTTCAGCCATGCAGATGCAGATGGAGACAGTGTTTAGTCTCGGAAGGCAGAATGGTAGCCTTATGCAATGCAGAACTGCAGATGGAGACAGCGTTTAATCTCGGAAGGCAGAATGGTAGCCTTATGCAATGCAAAAATGCAGATGGAGACTGCGTTTAGTCTCGGAAGGAAGAATGGTAGCCATATGCAATGCAGAAATAAAGTAAAATGGCAAATGGTAATAGAGTTTCACAGCTGATAGCAGGTTGCCATATTGTGACTGCTGGGAGCATTGCGATATAGGGAATGTCGCCGGCGTGCGTGAATAGCAAATGCTGGTAAATGCAACAATTCTGAGAGTTATATTCCTGAACAACGTTTGTCTCGTGAGCGTATAGTACGTCGGGTGCTTTCGCAATCCAAGTGTCTGCATCCAAAGAAAAATCATGAGTTTTGTAGAGGGGAGGTTAGTTCGTATCCCTGCTGGCCTTGCTTGACCTGTTCGGCTTTGATCTGGTGATACGGTATGCATCATTGGGGGTAGTGTCGCTGAACAAAACGATTTCGATAATAAACATGCATGAATTTGTAAAAATATGACAAGTATATATTTAAGAAATAGCTTTTAGATGAACCAACGATTGTGACGTGGCTCAAGACATTGCGACCTCTCTTGCTACGGAATTTTGAGGGTCCTCCTCAAAATTCTGCCCCAATTACTGGGTTGATGCTTCTGACGGCTGCTTGCGATGATTGACTGAAATTACTTCGGAATTTTGAGGGTCCTCCTCAAAATTCTGCCCTAGTTTCCAATTGCGGGGGAAATGAAATTTTATTGAATTGTGACCGAACCCATAAGGCTGCCTACGTATCCCCTCTTAAAATGGGAATCAGGTCAGACGTAGTTCAATTTACATCATATAGGGAAAGCATGAAAATTACACATAGTAACGCTTGACTCATCTGAATTGATTGGTTTTGGCCAAACTTCTCCGTCCATTTCTACAAGTATAAGGGCTCCTCCTGTCAGAACCCGGTGAACCATGTACGGACCTTGCCAGTTGGGAGAGAATTTTCCTTTGGCTTCATCTTGATGCGGAAAGACTTTCTTTAATACCAGCTGCCCTGGTGTGAACTGTCTCGGCTTGACTCTTTTGTTGAAGGCTCTGGACATCCTGTTCTGATAAAGTTGACCATGGCAAACTGCATTCATTCTTTTCCCATCTATGAGAGCCAGCTGCTCGTAACGACTCTTCACCCACTCTGCATCGTCGAGTTCAGCTTCTTGTATGATTCTTAAGGAAGGAATTTCTACTTCGGCTGGAATAACGGCTTCTATACCATAAACCAGCATATAGGGGGTTGCCCCAATTGATGTGCGGACTGTGGTGCGATACCCCAATAAAGCAAATGAAAGCTTCTCGTGCCACTGCTTATGTTTCTCTACCATTTTCCTTAGTATCTTCTTAATGTTCTTGTTGGCAGCTTCTACAGCTCCATTCATTTGAGGCCTGTAGGCTGTGGAATTCTTGTGTTTGATCCTGAAGGTTTCACACATGGCTTTCATCAAGTCACTGTTGAGGTTGGAGCCATTATCAGTGATGATAGATTCTGGAATCCCGAATCGACAAACGATGCGGTCGCGGACAAAGTCTGCCACGACTTTCTTAGTTACTGCTCTGTAAGATGCTGCTTCGACCCATTTGGTGAAATAATCGACTGCTACCAGGATAAATCTGTGTCCGTTGGAAGCGGCAGGCTCGATTGGTCCAATGACATCCATTCCCCAGGCGGTGAAAGGCCATGGTGAGCTTGTTGCATTAAGCTCATTAGGAGGCACCTTTATCATGTCTGCATGTATCTGACAGCGGTGGCATTTCCGGACATACTGGATGCAGTCTGTTTCCATAGTCATCCAAAAGTAACCAGCCCGGAGTATCTTCTTGGCTAAGACAAAGCCGTTCATATGTGGACCACAGGTCCCAGCGTGAATTTCTTCTAGCAGCTTGGATGCTTCCTTTGCGTCGACACACCTGAGTAGACCCAAATCAGGAGTCCTCCTATACAGGATTCCTCCACTGTGAAAGAAGTTGTTGGATAACCTCCGAAGTGTGCGCTTCTGAATAGGATTCGCAAGTTCTGGGTATTCTCCTTTTGTCAAATATTCCTTGATATCCTGAAACCAAGGTTTTCCGTCTGCTTCTTCCTCAACATGGGCACAGTAAGCTGGCTGATCATGAATTTTCACCGGAATGGGATCAATGAAATTCTTATCGGGATGCTGTATCATGGACGACAAGGTAGCCAATGCATCGGCGAATTCATTCTGGATTCTGGGAACATGTCGGAATTCTGTCTTTGTGAACCTCTTTCTCAATTCCTGTACGTGATGCAGATACGGGAGTATCTTAGAGTTCTTGGTTGCCCATTCTTCTCGGACCTGATGTATGAGTAAGTCTGAATCTCCAATTACTAGCAACTCTTGAACGTTCATGTCAATGGCCATCTTGAGCCCTAGGATGCAGGCTTCATACTTGGCCATATTATTGGTGCAGGGGAACCTGAGTTTGGCAGACACCGGATAATGCTGACCGGTTTCTGATACTAGGACTGCTCCTATGCCAACTCCTTTGAAATTTGCCGCTCCGTCGAAAAACATTCTCCAGCCGTCATAGGATTCTGCAATGTCTTCTCCTACGAACGATACCTCTTCATCGGGAAAATATGTTTTCAAAGGTTCATATTCTCCATCTACGGGGTTTTCAGCAAGGTGATCTGCTAGTGCCTGTCCCTTGATTGCTTTCTGAGTCACGTAGACAATGTCAAATTCACTCAACAGGATTTGCCACTTGGCTAGCTTGCCAGTGGGCATGGGCTTCTGGAAGATGTACTTCAAAGGGTCCATCCTTGATATGAGATATGTAGTGTAGGCACAGAAGTAGTGCCTCAGCTTCTGGGCCACCCAAGTCAGAGCGCAACAGGTACGTTCTAACAGAGAATACCGGGCCTCGTACGGAGTGAACTTCTTGCTGAGATAGTAAATGGCCTGCTCTTTACCTCCCGTTTCATCATGCTGCCCCAGGATGCAACCGAAGGCACCATCTAATACTGCAATGTGGAGTAGTAAGGGTCTACCCGGCTCGGGCGGGACCAAAACTGGTGGTGTTGACAGGTACTCCTTGATTCTGTCGAATGCTTTCTGGCAGTCATCGGTCCACTTGGTAGCAGCATCCTTCTTTAACATCTTGAAGATCGGCTCACAGATGACCGTAGATTGTGCTATGAACCGGCTGATGTAGCTGAGTCTCCCCAAGAAACTCATCACGTCCTTCTTGTTCTTTGGCGGTGGTAGTTCTTGAATGGCTTTGACCTTTGATGGATCCAGTTCTATTCCTCGGCGACTCACAATAAACCCCAGCAATTTTCCAGCGGATACCCCAAATGCGCACTTCGCGGGATTCAGTTTCAAGTGGTACCTTCGCAACCTATTGAAAAACTTTCTCAAATCTTCCATGTGATCGGTGGCCTTCTTAGACTTGATGATAACATCATCTATGTACACCTCGATCTCCTTGTGTATCATATCATGAAAAATGGTGGTCATAGCCCTCATGTAGGTGGCCCCTGCATTCTTTAAACCAAACGGCATCATCTTGTAGCAGTACATTCCCCACAATATAATGAAAGCCATTTTCTCAGCATCTTCTTCATCCGTCCAAATTTGGTGGTAACCGGCGAAACAATCCACAAATGATTGCAATTCATGCTTGGCACAATTGTCAATCAGGATGTGTATGTTTGGCAAAGGGAAGTCGTCTTTCGGACTAGCCCGGTTGAGATCCCAGTAGTCGACACAGACTCTAACCTTCCCGTCCTTCTTTGGTACTGGCACAATGTTAGCTAACCATAACGGATACTTAACGACCCTGAGAACTTTAGCTTTGACCTGCTTAGTGAACTCTTCCTTGATCTTCAGACTCATATCAGGTTTGAACTTTCTGAGCTTTTGCTTTACCGGCAAACATGTTGGATCAGTTGGTAGTTTGTGAGCCACAATAGACGTGCTTAGTCCCGTCATGTAGTCATATGACCAGGCTAATATGTCCTCATATTCTCTTAGAAAGACTGTGTATTCCTTCTTTTCTGATGACTATAAGTGAACACTGATTCGCGTTTCCTTGACATTTCCTTCATCCCCCAGATTAACAATTTATGTCTCGTCCAGGATGGATTTTGGTTTGTTTTCAAACTTCTCAACTTCCTTAACAATTTCTTCCGGTATGTCATCTTCCTCTGAATCTATATCCGTTTGTTGCGTTGTCTCATTGCACGTCACGGTCATTGGTTTATCAAGATAAGTAATAGTAATGCTGTATAAGTAAAGTAATGAGAGAAAATAATAAGAGTGTTAATTTATAAGAAAAATCAAAATGCTTTGATAAATTCCATAACTGTTTTGAACATTGAAGATCTTATCGCGGAAATTTAAAATGCAAAATGAAAGTTAACTAGTAAAAATAAAAGATAGTGCATGATGTTTGTTCAGCCTTGCTACCTGAGGCTCGCCGGGCTCTGGTGGTTCTGATGGTCCAGTTATTGAGGCATGCTTCTCTGCTTATAGCCTGTATGGAAGGGACTTCCTCCCCCTCCTCCTCGAAAATGACACAACAATCCATATCATCGTCTTCCAGGAACAAATTCCTCACTGCTGCCAGTGCTTCCTCTTCTTCTGACCCATAGATAACTTCGACCGGTTGGAAAGTCTGTTCCAAGCATGGTATCGGCTGCTCTAATGGATAGTAAGGACCGCGCCATGGTGGCGACCAGTTGTTGAATTCCTCCCAGGTGTACTTATATCCCAGACCGAAGGTGGTGCCATGCTTCTTGAGCTTTATGGGCTTAGCGATTCCTTGGAGGTTCTTGCCAAGCCCTTTACCCGGTTCGTACCCACTCCAATTCAATATGCTCTTGATTTTGTTGTCCCACCATCTGTCCTTGTCAACGACGTTGACTCGCTCGATGTGGTGATAGGTCTCCCCACCTATCTTTCTTCTGCCTTCGACTGTCGGGATGGTCTGGCGACTATATATAGGGTTGCTACCATCGCCGTGAATGATCACCTCCTGGTGATTCCACTCAAACTTCACTACCTGATGTAGTGTTGACGCTACGGCCCCAGCAGCATGAATCCAGGGTCGTCCTAACAACAGATTATAAGATGCCGGCACGTCTATCACTTGAAAATCCACATCGAACCAAGTAGGCCCCATTTGTAAACACACACTAATTTCCCTAATGGTGGACCTTTGGGAGCCGTCGAAAGATTTTATGTTGATGGCCCCATCCTTGATCTCGTGCAGCCCCTTACCCAACGTCCTGAGTGTTACCAACGGACAAATGTTGAGGTTGGATCCCCCATCAATCAGGACCCTGGTGACAAAATAATCTTCGCATTGCATGGTGATGTGCAGTGCCTTGTTATGACCCAACCCTTCTGGTGGAGGCTCATCTTCATGAAAAGTGATCTTGCGACTTTCCAATACCTGTCCTACCATGTTAGCCATCTCTCCGCCGGTGATGTTCCTTGGCACATATGCTTCATTTAGCACCCTTAACAAGGCATTCTTGTGTGCATCGGAATTTTGTAGCAAAGCAAGGATAGAAATTTGCGCCGGTGTTTTGTTCAGCTGATCAATGACCGAGTATTCCTTGGCCTGTATCTTTCTCCAGAGGTCATTCGGCCCGGTCTCAGTTATGGTTGGCCTGCTAGAAGCCTACTTGCTTGACTCAACCAGATGTTCCGGGGTATAAACTCTACCAGTTCTCGTCATACCCTGTGCCGCAATAGCTTCTCCGAACATAACCTTGCCTTTCCTTCTTGCCTCGGTTGTGTAGTCCCATGGTATAGCCTTTGTATGGAACGGTGTTATGGCTGACATTGCCACTGGAATTGGCGTGGCTATCTTTACTCCGAACGGCGCCTGCACCTTGGGCGTTAAAACTGCAACTTCGAATGGTGTAGGTGCCTTTGCTGAAGACACGAATTCAACCTCAATTGGCGCTAGCCTCTTTGTAGATGGTGGCGCTTCAAACTCCAGCGGTATGGACATATTTACCTCAGCATCCCCAGAGGGCTGAATCTGGACTATGATCGGATTAAGGGTGACTATTGGTTGCTTTGGGTCGTCACCTTCTGTGACCAAACCGATCGATCCTTTGGGATCCCAATCATCCTCTATTTCAAACATGTGAACACCTCCTCCTTTGTGGTCAGGCAGAGGGTTATTGCAGACATTTGGAGCAGGCTCCTTTGCCGCAATAATCTTGTTATCAATTAGAGTCTGGATTTTATCTTTCAGAGAACGACATTCGTCAATGGTGTGTCCTTTCATGCCGGAATGGTATGCACAGGATTTATTTGGATTAACCCACTGAGAAGGGTTCTCAGGGGTTACAGCAGGGATAGGGGTGACACAACCAACAGCTTTAAGTCTTTCATACAACTGGTCGATAGGTTCAGCAATAGTCGTATACTGTTTTGGAGGTCTTCGGTCAAAATTTGGTCGAGGTCTAGGGAAGTTTTGGCGCGCAAGCGGGATTGATAGTGGGCTGGTAAAGTATTGTAAGCTTGGAAACATGTGCGTGTTGGGAATATTTGGGTGAAGTAGGCTGATATGTGGGTGGTGGAGGTGATTGATAAGTGATTAGGTCGCAGCGGACTCAACCTTTGGAAGAGTGGGCGCTAATACTTTTACCTAATAGTGGTATCGGGGTCAATTTCCACAGGGAGCTAGGAAGGGAGTTGGATATTTGTTTAGCCTAGAAATGCGAGTTTGCTTGATCTTCTATCATTTTTGGGTTTTTTTGTGATTATCAACTACAATTTAACAACTACTAATTATAACTAAATTATGCTAAGATATTAAGTCTAGGTTGTATGCAAGATAGAGAAAGATACTAGGGTCGTGGCATTTACCTAGGTGGTCAACTAACGGGTAGAGATTCCTAATATGAAAATGATGATTATGGGGCTTATGACATAACCGTTGCACGATAGCACTCACTCTCACACCTCTCGGTAGAAAGAATGATTTTGCCCAATTGACTCTCTCGAGACCAATTGGGTAGGCTAACAAACCAAGCAACTTAGGGTTCAAGTTGGGTAATTACTCTCTCGAGGTTTTACCCGTTAATTGGGACTACCATTCTCATACGTCCATCCCAATTCCTTGTTGGGTTAATTTTTGGAGTCATAGACACTCTTTCTCAAGAAGAGTCAAGACCCACTAAGCTAGACTTAGTGTTTGCAACCACCAAATCCAAGTGAAAACATAAAATTAACCCAAATATCAAACACCCAACATCATTCAAGCATTAAACAATCATACCCATTAATTACCCACACTAGGGTTGAGCCACAACCCTAGCTTATGGGTTTAGCTAGCCATAATAACAACAGAAATTGAAGAAGAAATAGATAAAATGAACATATTAATTAACTAGAATGTAAATCTACAAGAATCCACGTTAAAACAAGATGAAAATGCCCAAAATAGGCTAAAACTTTTGTCTCACGAGTGCAGCAGCTCTCTGGTATCTAATTCCTGCCCTAAAAATGGCAAATATTCTATTTATACTAAGTTAAGAAAAACCGGACAAAAATACCCCTTCGGGGTCCGTGCGGTCCGCACGAAGTTGACACGCGGCCGCACTGGGTTGCTTGACTTCTGAGACTTGCCTTCTGAAGATGTTGACGCCGACCGCACAATGATGAAGTGCGGCCGCATGATGACTGGCGCGGACCGCGTGAACTTGTAGTGCGGCCGCATGAGTGGCTTGTGATGGTCTCTGGACTTTTGTGGTGCGGACCGCGTGAACTTGTAGTGCGGCCGCATGAGTGGCTTGTGATGGTCTCTGGACTTTTGTGGTGCGGACCGCGTGAACTTGTAGTGCGGCCGCATTGGCTGGAACTGAGAATGCCAACTCTCTGAACTCCTATGGTGCGGCCGCATGACATGATGGTGCGGTCCGCACCAAGTTCTGAATATCCTTGCTTTCATGATCTTTGACACTTGAGCAGGTTTCACTCCATTTCGAGCCGATTTTTGACTTTCGTCATCTTGTTGCTCAAACCTGCAATCAAGCGCAACTTATAAGCATTCTGGGTTTATTTTATGGCAAATCATACATAAAGCATAGGCAAGTATGGGCATAAAACGTGTTAAAATCACAGTTATCAATAAGTGGGTGAGGGTGCTTGGTAATTCGGAGGGGGGGTGATATGTGAGTGGAGGTGTTGGGTAGGTTTGGTATTTGATAGGAGATTTGGTTCTTTGTGCAACCATCACAGCTCCTACGTCTCTCCTATTGGACACACCACCGGACTGCAAGGCCTTGTTTGTAGCTTGCAAGGCCTCGAAGTTTGTGACCATACCACTCTTAATGCCTTCTTCGATTCGTTCCCCCAGCTTGATTTTCAATCATCATTAGTCGCTCATAGTGTTGTGGGTCTTGTGCCCGGATAAAGAATTTGTTCATTTGTTCCTCCTCCAAGGCAGGTCTGACTTTAGCGGCTTTCGACCTCCAGCGAGTAGCATACTCGCGAAATGTTTCTGTAGGTTTCTTCTTCAGATTCTGAATATAGAACACATCCGGCGCATTTTCTGTGTTAAATCTGAACCTGTCCATGAAATCAGAGGCCATACCGACCCAACTTGACCATCTCTTAGGATCCTGGCTGATGTACCAGTATAGTGCATCTCCTTTTAGACTCCTCATGAATAGCTTCATACGGATTCTCTCGTCTTTTCCTACCCAACCAACTTGTCACAATATGTCCTCAAATGGACCCTGGGATCACCTGTACCATCAAACATCTCAAACTTAGGAGGTTTGTACCCCTCGAGCAGTTCGACATCGGGCTGTATGCAAAGATCTTCGTAGTTCAGCCCTTCAATTCCCTTACTTCCTTCAACGCCCTGAATTCTGCTAGTCAATTTCTTAAGTTCTTCAGCAGGTTCTTGATAAGCAAATCTTTATCATCAGACTCGGGTGTGTTTGAGATGGGTGGGGTGGAGTGCGGCACAGTCTCCACGTAGATGGGGGTGTAATGGTGGGTGTGGCAGTGGTCATTTGTGGAGTTTTGTGGTTCTGGGATGAGCAGCAGGGTATTGGAAGTATGACAGGTGTTGCAGTGGTGGTGAGGAGCGGGATGATTTTGTTGCTTCGGGATGTTCTGTGGAGGTGTAGGGTTCTGAGCATTTGGGAAGTTGATATCTGGAGTAGTGAGGGAAAATGACAGGTTCGCCAGATTCCGGACCTGATCAAGTTCTTCCTGAAATTTAAGCAGCTTTTGTTCTAGTTGGGATGCATTTTCCTTGGGAGCCAAAGTACCATGATCGTGAGTGGCCTCTACCCGTTCAGTTGAGTTTTCCTTTCGGCGTTGTTCAAATCTTCTATCTTCCCTTTGTTCTTATTTTTTACGGGACTGAGAGGAGGAGTGGGTGGAGGGCCCTTGGCTCTTGTGAAATAGGATGATGTTGCCAGAGTTCACGAACTAACCTTTGGGGAGGGGAATAAATAAACAAAAAGTAAAAACAAAAAAGGTAACAAGTCAGTGAGGATCATAAAAAGATGTTGCAATATTTAAACACATATTGCGGGAATGTAAAGCGTGTCCTAAATTGGGGACCTCTTTGTGCCCGAGGTGGGCCTAGCGACAAGTTGATTTGGAGAGCTTGGAATGCTAAATGCCTCATTTTATTGATAAAAAATAGACGAATCCCAAATTGACACTATATAAACAGGAAATGGAAATCACTAATGGCCATCGACCTTATTACATTTGATAGAGCGAAAAGAAAAACTCCTATCCTATTTGGTCCCAGAAGGACCTTCCCCAGACTCGGCATCTTTGGCTCCGTCGAACAGCTTTCCTAACTCGCGAAGTCCCAACAGCAGGTAGGCTCTGGCAAGATGTCCGCCTTCGTTCCCCTCAGCATTCTGATAGTCTTCGACCCTTTTGAGAAACCTTCTTTCCAGCTCCACTATGCCTTGCTCCAGATATCCTAGTCTCTTGTTGGCATTGACGGCCATGTCCTTCCATTCCTCAATTAACTTTTGATTGGCTTCCTATATCTCACGGTGCTCACTTTTGCATTCCCGAATTCTCTTGCGTAGTTGATTGTATTTGACCTGTGCCTCGGCCTTTTCATCTATGATCCTGTGGCCTCGAACGAACCCAGGTTGGCTCAGACTATTATGATTATCCTCCAATCAGCCGGAATAGTAGGGAGTACAACCGGCGTGGTATCTATCTGGTTCGATGGTATCCCTTTCCATGACGATCTTGCAGTGCCACATATGCTAAGCTTGGCACTTGTAAGGACTATCATCAGCCTGGAAGTGAGCCCGGAAATGGCTCATCTTGTCGACCCTGGGTATAACCTGCTTCCTACCAGCTTGCCTCATAACTCGGAGAGGGACGTATGGGTACGTTCCTCTCAGACCGATCTATATCAGAAAAGGTGCGTCTCGGGATCGGGTGATGAATTCTTCGGTCGGAAACCATTCGAACATCCATTGTACTTGCTCCTCGGTCAGATTATCAAATAGCTCGAACCATCATTTGGCATCCTCCGGCTGAGCAAACATATCAGGGATATAATTCATTCGCTTTGGGTGATCATCCCAGTCCCTTCGTTGAATGCCTTGTCGGTATTCACCCTTTTGTAGATGCTCCACGAGCCACAGCTGAAGTAGCAAATTGCAACCCTCGAAGTGACTAGCTCCCCGTTGACACTTCTCTAGGGCTCGGTATATTTCTGCGACAATCATGGGCACAATGTTGAATGGTTGCCCTCCAATTCGTTCCATTAAGGTTTTAGTGACCATGGCTAGTCGGGTGTGGATTCTCTCTTTCTTCATTGGAAACACAATCATCCCCAGAAAACAGAACATGAATACAAAGACCCTTCGATGGATATGTCCCAATGAGGTAATGGCAAACTCATCAGGATAGGTACGGTAGGATTTGCTGTGACCGTACCTCTCGTACAAATAGTCAAAGGGGATATAGGATTCGTTGAGGCATGTCAGTTTTGGATTCTTTTTCAGACCCATCATTTTGAGGAAACCCCTGCCCTTGCGGTTCTCAGGCATCAATAAACCTGGAGTCTCCCATACCAAATCGGCTAATCCTCCTATTTCTTCTAGCAAGGGTGTCATCTCAATTTCCCCGAAGCAGAAGACGGACCTTTCACAATCCCAAAATAGAGTCGTAGTTTCTATGATCTTGTTGTTGGGTTGAATTTCCAGGAGGGAGGGTAGATTCCCTAGATATTTTCTGACAAGAGTCTGGTCACTGGAATGAAGAACTTTCCACCAGCTTAGCAGTCTCGCGTGGATGTTGGTAACCATGCCGAATCTAGGGATTTCGTGCCTCATTATCTGCAAGAAAATAAGGTTAGGCCCTTTCCCCCACCGGACTTGACTATTTAACATCAATAATTGGCATAAAGCAATCTTGTTCTCCAAATAAATGCACAGAACGTGATGATGTTCGTTTTGGGTTTTAGGGAAACCCAGTGGACTTTGGACAAGGCTATCTTAAAGAGTCATTATGCGGACAACATAACTGACTCGGCTAGGTTTGACCATAATGCATGCACAGTTAAACAGAGTAAGGTTTCTATGGGGTTTTAGACTGTTACCCTTGAGCGGACAACTCAAGGGGGAAAGGCACGGAACCGTCAACTACACCGTTGATCGACTGGTTTTACCGCAAATATGCCTTTTTCGGATTTAGGGGTGATAATATCGGAAGAGCGAAACCACTCATTATAAGCGTTGCTATAGGATTTGTTTGGCACGAGTGGAATATGATGTTGAGCATGATTATGCAACAATTAAAGGCATGTTGTCACGTATTTGCACGTTTAAAAAAGCAGTAAATACAACAGTTTCATAATTTAAAGCAGTAGTAAAGAAAAGCAAAAAGGAAAGAAACAAAGGACAAGTCAGTTTTGCAATTGAAAAGGGAATTGAATGCTTAAAGGAATTAAACAAGTAATTGCACATAAAGAGATATAAATTCACAATAACAGTCTGAAATGGTAAAAGCCTAAACATCCCCAGCGGAGTCGCCATGCTGTCGCGCCCTCTTTTTCTCGCGAAATCGGATTTATGACATTTGGTAAGGACAACTCGTTCCTTTTGGGAAAGGGGCTTTGCAATTTTGAAGAGTCGCCACCTAATGATTAGGGTGCATTAGGACACCAGAAGAGTTCGATTTGAATAACAAGAGATAGGCTAAGGGCTTGAAATTATTCTAAGGGGAAGGTGTTAGGCACCCCTCAGAATCCACTAGTGTGGTTCCCGGCCAGACAATTATTGTGAATTTGGGTACAATCAACATATAAGCAAATAAGGCTCAAATAGGAGGGGATTTCATCACATAAAGGTTTGAAAGAAAACAAGGTTTGAAAGAGTAATTAGAAAAGCTGATTTTAAAAATAAAGAGTTAAAATGCTAAAAGAAGTAAAGAATATAGGGAGGGGGGGTCCTAGGTTTACTAAAAATATGGATCACCCCACACAATGTCCGGTAATCACTCCTCAATGAGGGGATACGCGTGACATTATCGCGTGGTCATCATATCCATATCTACCATTCCCATCCCGTTAAGGTATTAAAGCGCGGAATGGTCTCGATTACTTATTGCATGCTATTACCCGCCCCAATCCTATCAGTCCCGGAGGCACTTAGGACTACTAATCCTAAAAGGGGAGGGATATTGGGCTTATTTGAGATTTCGAAAGGTAAAAAATCTAAGGCAACATACAAAAACACATATTGCACATCTTAGGAGGAAAAGCATATAAACAAACAGGGGCTCAATTATACCTCCTTAAGCAGAAAAGCACGTAATTAGCATGACTTTCACATACTGGTTAAGGTCTGATTAAATACCAAATATGAGAGAACTTAAAGGTTGAGGCAGACTGATTTATTACATAATTTAGATAAGAAGCCCGAATCAGGCCTGCCTGCTGGTTTTAATTAATATAACATATTCAGTTTATAGTTATTACCCTATGGCTTGCCTAAGTGTTAAGACGGGGACCTATAGGCATGATATCTACTGAATTAAGAAAATAGTAAGGCTTGAAATAAATTGTTTGAATGCATACTTGTTAAACTTGCTAAGTGAGGGAATCAGATTATTAAAAGAGAGACAGGATTTAACGAATTGATTAAAAATTTTGCAACTTACAGTATCCATTAATACTGGTTTTATATCTAACACTGAGTGAGGGAAATCAGATTCGATTAGAAATTCCTATAGGCATGCTTTCTATGCGTTGCTGATTTTAAACTTTATAGACATGGTGTAAAATGCAGAAACCTTATAGACATAGTATCTAAATGCATAAGGCTTGTTTTAAACCTATAAACATGGTATCTAGATGTAACTGAATATGCAGAAGTGAACAATCCTATAGGCATAATTTCTATACGAAGTTGGCTATGCATAATTCAGAATAGACCTATAGGCATGATTTCTATTTGAATATGCAGAATTCAAGATACCTATAGACATGGTTTCTATATAAAGTTGGATATGCAGGAATATTGTAGTCCTATAGTCATGATTTCTATATGTATTTGAAATATGCAAAATTATGATAGACCTATAGACATGATCTCTATATGTATTTGAAATATGCAAAATTATGATAGACCTATAGACACGATCTCTATATGTATCTGAATATGCAAAATTGTAATAGACCTATAGACATGATTTCTACCCTTTGCATGCATAGTTACCCACCCTTTTTCCACTAGCCAGCCCCAAGCATTTATTACAGCTTATTACAAACCAGAATGAATAAAAAAACTACATCAGAAAAAAAAATACAACCAAAGGAGAGCCTGATTCAGACTGCCTGTCTGAAATATGAGATAGACCAACTCAAAGACCACTGATCCAAAGTCTTTCTCCAATCTGAGTGTGTCAAAGTTTCCTAAGAGCCCCAATGGGACTTTGGGCAATGCTCACACCTAAATTATATCACCAGAATAGGGACAAGTGTAGTGTGGAAGGGCCAGCCCTCAAGTGTCCAAGTCCAGAGGGAGCTCAAAGGGTCCCAAGGGCTCACAAGAGGGGGGCAGAACTTAAAATCTAAGAGAGAGTGCAAGTGAAGAACAGAATTCTAAGGAATAAAGGAGAGGGAAACAGCCACAAACAGGTACACAAAAGGGGTTCAGGGAATAGGGGAATTGCAAAGAGCCAATTGCTTAGGCTAGGGCAAACTTTAGGCATACCCAGCAATGGAGGATGATGGCATGCCTATAAGTCTGCCAAAACACATCATATTAGAGGCTAGGATCCCAGGGGATCAAGATTGAGTCATGGACAATAATTTGCAGTACTGTCATGCCTCAAACCATAGCATAAATACATAGGGAGTAGGGGTTTTGGGATTCACAATAGATTTAGAATAGGTAGAAGGAAATTACAGCATGCTAAAATAAGTATTGAACTACACATAAGCAGTAGGCAGACATGCAGGTAAGGGTAGTAAATAACACATTGTTGTGACTGCTGAAAACCTTAATCAGGACATACCAGTTTCAAAGAAGCAAAATACAGCAGTAGCAGGACTTGGAAAACAGGCCACAACACAAGTAACAAGAGAGAATGCTTTTGAATGTGAGTGTGAGTTCAGAAAACTGAGAGTGTTCGGTGTTAATGAAAAAGCATGTATTTATAGTGTGAAACGGGCAAAAAATAAGGCAAGAAATAACCATGTACCAATTAAAATCAATCAGTAGAAGAACTTCCTAATTAAGGAGTTCAAACTTAAACGTGTAATGAACAGAAATCATTTAAGGAAAGAGATTCCGTAAGCATCTTGTGCAAAGTACGCAATTAGGGGTAAATACATAGGAGTTTAATTAAGGGAAGAATCTTTAAAATACACGGTTAAACAAATAAGGTAAGATGCCCAATAAAATCAATCAGTACATAGTAAATCAAGGAATCAGGGATTCGAAATCACTGGTTCACGAGTAAACCAAGTCAGAAAGGCTAAGGAAAGTTTTTGAATCACAACAAGTAACAGGGAAATTGGCACAACAAGGAAAGAATCAATCAGACTTACACAAAGGAGGTCAGAAATCACTCAAAAATTGAAAGTCATTTTAGAGGGGAAGCTCAGCATATATAAAGAGTACACAAGTGTTAGGCATGCGAGACTGAATTTAGGACAAAGAAAAAGCGTCATGCAATCAAAAAAGTAAGTAGTGAACTATAGGAACATGGTAGTCATCTTAGTGACAAAGAAGAGGGAGAGTATCAAATAACATGCAGAGGGTCCAATAGAAAGACCCTAGAAGAGTTTAGCAGGAAATCAGAATCATGTAAAGAAACAAAAGGTTGAAACAAAGATTTCGAAACTCAGTCGAGCAGTAGATGAAACAGTCCTCAAAAACTCGAATAGGTCCAAAAGCGTTTGGGTTTTGAAATCAAACAAGTTCAAAGATGAAAAACAAGCAAATCACATAGCGAATAGTCTCAATACTCGGATGAAACCCCAAATTTTAGGGTTTTTCCATCAATCGAGTGTAGAGATGAAAGGACAAGTAATCAAGGCAAAAAATACTAACGAAATAAGTTCAGAAATCTCAAAAAGGAACTGAGACTTTTAACGTGCATTTTCCAGTAGAAGAACAATCATAAGAAATACAGTAGAAGAACACATAAGAAATATAGTAAAAGAAACACATAGGAAATACAGTAGAAGGAACTTATAAAAAACACAGTAAAAGACACTCACGCGAAACACAGTAGAATTATCTAAAGATAAGAGAAACTTTAAAGGATAACTTAACGAAACCCTAAATCGGAAAAAGATGAAGGCTCTGAAGGTATAGTTTTGAAAGAACTTTGAGAAAATGTTTAAAAGCTTAGAGAAAACACTGATATACAAAGGATCTAAAAGAATCGGAAAAACCTCGAAAGGTTAGGGTTTCAGAAGAACCCAGGTGATGAGAAAGGCTTGGAAAGTCATTGATCTGAGCCGGAGAAGTCGAGATCAGGCTCGAACAGCCATGGCTGGCCGGAGCAATGTCGGAGACAACCATAGAACTCGAATGAAACAAAGTCTGGGCCAAGCTTCTTCAAGGCTTGACCTTGAAACCATAGTATCCAGGCATGTAGGAGTCATAGGAGGCAGGAATAGGACTTCGATGGCCTTGGAAGCCATGGATTCCGGTGATTTTGGGGTGGAAGTGGAGGGAGACGGCTAGGGTTTGAGAAGCTTCGAGAGAGAATTGAGAGAAGGGGGAATTCAAGGGCGGCTACAGAAGGGAAATGATTAGGTTTAGGGGTTAGGTCGGGTTAAAAAAGGAAGGGGCAAAATATGAGTCGTTGATCACTTGATCAACGGCTAGGATTAAAAGGAGAGTCCGGGCGGGTTATTTAAAAGGGTCGTGGGTCGGGTAGATTAGGTAATTGGGTTGGGTAATTGGGTTTAGGAATTGGGTTTAATTAGAGGTTCAAATCCGGCTAAAATTGAAATGCAAATGGGCTATCATTTAAATAGCCATTTTCCCTCATTTATTTTATAAAAAATAGTAAAATAATTTTTGAAAATAAATTAAAGGTACTAAAATAATTAATAATACGTAATTATCAAATTGAAAATATTGGAGTCAATTTTATAACTATAAATACAATTAAATCTTAAAAGAGGCCAGTATTGCAATTACATGCAATTTAGCTTAAAAATACCAAATAAATTCATAAAAATATGCAAAGATTGTGTTAGCTATATTTTAGTTTCGGTATGATAATCTAATAAATAAATCACCAAAATGATATTTTTTGGAGTAATTATTGGGTTTTCCCTTGATAAAATAGGGCAATAAATTAATTTAAAAATCTTGAAAAATTAAGGAAAAATAATAAAACCTTGGGACATGCTTATATATGCATATATAGGCTATTTTGAAGGTATTTTGCATATTTAAAAAATACAGGGTATCAACAGCACATTCGGGGTCTTCTCATGGAGCATGAATTGAACCAAAGACTAAACTCAATTATCGTTGATAGGAAATTTCACTTAAACAATATTTTCCTAATCCTCCAGGAAGAAGTTGTCACAGAAATTCATAGTAACCTATTTAAGTAAGTACCACCTATTTAATTGATACAAACGAATATGAGGGTCCTAACTGTGATTGGATTTGGAAAGTCAATACACTTAGAAAATTAAGACATTTCCTATGGACAGTGATTCTAGATAGACTACCTACCACTCACATGCTCTCCAAAAGGAAAATTTGCCCTAATAGGACGTGTTCCATCTGTGGAATAGAGAGGTAGGATATCGAACTTATCTTCTTTAAATTTACCTACTATAGGACCATTTGGGCTCAAACTGGCACTCACCATAACTATCCTCAAGCTCAGAATGACAAAGGCACAATGCTTAACTGGATAAAGGAGGTCATAAGCTCTACAAAACCTTTTAACAATCATATTAATTGGTCGGAGTTCCTTCTCTTCCTTCTTTGGCATATCCGGATTACTAGAAATGAAATACTTTTCAATAATAATAACTCCTATCCTAACATCGACACCCCAATAAATAAGGCAATAGAGTATGTATACGCAACTAACAAGTTAACCACAGCCTAGAAAATAAGTCATCCTCATCAAACGGGAACCCCCTAATACCAATGCATTCAAGCTCAATATTGATGGGGCATGCTAGGGTAACCCAGGGAAAGGTGGCACAGGGGGTGTTTTTAGGGATAGCAATAAATTATGGGTAATAGGGTTTAACATGGGAATTCAGCACGCCACCAACATCTACATGGATGCATTGGCACTATTCCATGGAATCAATATTGCAATAGAAAAGGGGCTACTGCCATTAATAATTGAGACACATTGTCTAGAATTAATTAACATGATCACTAACAATGACTGTCTCTATCAAAATTTAATTGACTAATGGAGTGGCAGACCAGTTAGCTAAAAATACATGCAATTTGGACGTTTTTGGAGTTTTACTCACCTATCCCCCTCCCTCCCCTCCCCCCCCCCCCCTTTGTATTTGCTGCTTTTGAAAGAGAAGGAATAGGTACCATGTTACCTACGCTACTCTCACTTTGTAATAACTCTTGAGGTTGCGCTTAGTTGAATAAAATCGTTTTTACCAACCAAAAAAAAACAAAAAAAATAGGCCTTAGAAAAGTTAAAATATCTATCTGTTATAAATAGAATTGTATTTATGGTAAATGTCTATATTTAGAGACATTGTAGGGTTTATTACTTAGTGGCTAAGTCACTCTCTCCCTATAAATAGAGAGTTCTATTCTATTGTAATTCATCCCAAATCAATAAGAATTCTCTCCCTCTACTTTTTTCTACAATACTCTTCTTCTTCTTTTATTATTTTATAACACGTTATCAGCACGAGACTCTAACCAGTTGAGTAGAAGCTTTGGGATTGAGCATAATGATGGTCAATTATTCCATGAACTTCCTTCATGATTAAATTCTGGATTTAAGGTAAGTATTTTACTTTATTTTTCTGTTTTAAATTCTTGAAATTCTATAATTTGATTTTATATACAAGCAAAGACAACAAAGTTTGATTATATCTCTAATGGAGTTTGTAAGAAATTATAACCACCTGAAGTGGTAATATTTCTATGTCTTGCCATGATCAAAGTCATGTATGATCGTGAGCACAAGAAGTGAAAACCCGTCCCATTGAATTTGCTCCATTCTCATTCCCTTAAGAGAATGTGATAGCAGTATGTGATTAGTCTGAAAGAAGACAAAATTATTACTATGAATGTATCAACAGATATGGACGTGGCAATAGACGAAATTATAATCATCATCATTTGTGGTAATGAGAACAATAAGGATTCTCAAAATAATCTTTCACTTTGTGAAAAATATTTGTCATCGATTTGACATGAGATTTTGTAAAGCACATATAGATGATTATGATCCATTCATGATGTGAATGTGACAACATCTGATTTATGAATACATACTCATTCTTCAAAGAATATGAACGTGCTAGTGGTAGTGAATATACCGCACTCACTTCTAAAAGGAGGTTTGAGATGATATAAGAAAATAATGTCATTATTATGGCATGAATGGTCATTGGTCACGTACCTATTGTACGCCAAAATATTTTGGCATTGTGATTGTTAAAAGACAACGGTAATGCAAGAAACAGATCTTGCATATAATTTTGACCATAACCATAATGGTATAACTTTCTCTTTAAAAGAGATATTCACCATATATGTGTTGATGAATATGTGGTACTACAAAATTAATTGAGAACTCTACAAGAGCCAATTATACTATTTTGGAGAAACACAATTAATTACCAATAAGGTATTGTGTTGTAGTACGTCTCAAAGAAACTTATTCAGTTTCCAATGTATACGCGAAAGCGGTTGATTATATTGAGACTATAAATAAAGGAAAGATTTAATATCTTCTATTACTACAACTTGTAGCGGGGTAATATGTATGTGAAAAGCTACCCGCTTTATTCCAATTTGTACTACATAAATAAAAGAATACCACAATGAAATGGATATTTATTGATATAAAAACCCATATCATAATAAACTTGGAGTTTATTCATAATTGCACACATCATGGTATAAACCTGAAGTTTATCAATATTGATAATTTATCCAGTTGGCACAATTGGTTTAGCCATGTTAATTCAAGTATGATGTGCAAAAATAAAAGAGAATTCACATGGGTAAATATTAAAGAACTAGAAAGTTCTTTACGAATTCTCTTACATTGCTTGTTCTCATTAATTAATAGACCAATTAAAATTGGGATTGAATCCCATAAATGCTGGAAATATCAAAGGTGAATATGGGCCCATTCACCTGCCATGTATACCACATAAGATGCATCTATGAGATGGTTACATGTGCAATTATTATTGACCCGCAACCTGGTGTTTGCGAGGTAACTTGCTCAATAATTTAATATAGAGCATAATTTTCAGATTTTTTATTCAAGATAGTTCTTCTTGATAAGTTGGTTTACATCACAGTTGGTTTAGCAAAATGATTTATTGAGTACCTCCACTTAATAGCTAAACTATTGCTTAACAAAGTTATTTATATCAGTTTGATATAGGTTATATACGAAAGTATATTACATTCTCCCCTCACAAGTGGTTTCAGGGTCAGGAACCAAATAATTCTATCTCATTATTATTGATGTGCGGTGTATATTTTGATTAACACCATAACGCACAAAGATGGGTTCTCAAAGTTGAGGAAACAAGTTAGTTTTTCTAACATGAGGGGGAGACAAGATATAACAGTTGAGAAAAAGTTACATGGAATGAATTATCATTTATACATCTAGATCCCCAAATAAAATAATATGAGCTTGAAGTTCATAAAAGGATAATTCATGTGCAATTTATTACAAAGCATGCCAGACGCATTTGTTGGCCCAAAGAAAGTAACAATATTCTCATTGCAAATGCTTCTATTAAGTCCTAGAAGAACAAAGTCTATAGTACGCTTAAAGCATATAGACAAATCAGTTTCAAATAAACTTCTTGATAAAGAAGATGAGTAAGTGATCTAGAAGATCACATGACATAACACTTCATAAAATCTCATGAGAGATTCAGGTACCTGAATATATGAATGAAGAGTTCTCTATGTTATGTCTTTATGGAAAAAAAGGAGGCCGGAACCGATATAAAACATTTGTCGACGACATCTATAATAGTGCCAAATATATATGAGGATCTTAAGTCTGAAGAAACAATTCGAATAGAATTGGTTTCATATGAAAGACATATAGTTTTGGACCTGCAGTTCAAACACTTGAAAGTATAAAGTCAATGATATGTGCAATCAGTTTTCGATATCTTATTTGTGTAGCATGACATGATATGCATCTAATGTCTATTATATGACTTATATGACTTAACTTATATGTCAATCCTTGAAGGATTTCAATCGCTTAAAGCATATACAATTTTTGGTCCTGAAGTACCATATCCCTAGTGCAATTTGTGCACAAATGTATGTTGCTATAACTATAAGCATGATAATGTGATAGCGAGGATTTTCAAGGTGCAACATATTTATTGGAGTTAATATGGCGGATTTATTCACCAAATCTTTGCCGACGTCAGACTTCAAGAAACTAGTGCACAAGATTGGGATGCGAAGGCTCAAGGATGTGAATTGATGCTCTCATCAGGGGGAGTTAATACGCGTTGTACTCTTTTTTCCCTTACAAGGTTTTGTCCCATTGGGTTTTCCTTGCAAGGTTTTTAACGAGGCAACCAAAATGCGTATTGTAGATATGTGTACTCTTTTTCCTTCTCTAGAATTTTTTTTTTCCCATTGGGTTTTCTTTTACTTAAGGTTTTAACGAGACACATTATCTGTTGAATAGACATTCAATGGAGAGTGTTATAAATAGAATTGTATTTATGGTGAATGCCTATATTTAGAGAGATTGTAGGGTTTATTACTTAGTGGCTAAGTCACTCTCTCACTATAAATAGAGGGTTCTATTCTATTGTAATTCATCCCAAATCAATAAGAATTCTCTCCCTCTACTTTTCTCTACAATACTCTTCTTCTTCTTTTATTGTTTTATAACACTATCTCTTTTCCATCCCGAAATGTAATAGAAAAATTAAATAAAAAAATAATTGAACTATTGAAAACCAATACCCAATAACTAAAACTGTAATAAATATCATTTCATATAGGATATCTCAACCGTAATTTGAAATATGCAATGGCCCTCCCCGCCTTTACGGTCACTGCCGCCAACTCTCCGCCGTCGACGTCCCCGCATCCTCCACTTACTCATCTCGTTGACAAAAATGCCACCACCACCGACCGCCGTTCAAAATTTCAATTAGCTCTTAAGAACCTCAGCAATAATCTCGACTCTACTGCTTCATGGACCTCGTTAATAGCCAATCACTGCCGAAACGGCCGCTTAATCGAGGCGGTTTCCGAGTTCACCCTTATGCGGATTTCCGGCTTTGAACCGAATCACGTTACCTTTGTTACTCTGCTCTCCGGCTGTGCCCATTTTCCTGCGCAAGCTCTCTCTCTTGGTTCTGCCCTTCACGCATATGCTCGAAAACTTGGGTTGGATACTCAGAATGTGAAAGTGGGTACTGCTATTATCGATATGTATTCTAAGTTTGGACTTCTAGAGCTTGCTAGATTGAGTTTTGATCATATGGATGTCAAGAATAAGGTGACTTGGAACACCATGGTTGATGGTTTCATGAGAAATGGCGATTTCAAGAATGCAGTTAAGATGTTCGATGAAATTCCTGAAAGAGATGTCATATCTTGGACGGCTTTGATTGGTGGATTTGTCAAGAATGGGCTTTTTGAAGAAAGCTCTAGTGTGGTTTCAAGAAATGCAGTTATCTGGGGTGGAGCCTGATTATGTAACAATGATCTCGGTGCTTTCAGCTTGTGCTAATTTGGGGACTCTTGGTATAAGCCTATGGTCACACAGATTTATCTTGCAACGTGCATTTAAGAACAATGTTCGTGTTAATAACACGTTAATCGACATGTATTGTAGGTGTGGATGTGTAGAATTGGCATGCCAGGTATTTGATAAAATGCCCGAGAGAAGCTTGGTTTCATGGAACTCAATCATTGTAGGTTTAGCTGTCAATGGGCATGCAATGGATGCTCTACAATATTTCAATTTGATGCAAAAGGAAAGGTTTAAACCAGATGCTGTGACCTTTACAGGAGTTCTCACCGCATGTAGCCATGCTGGTATGGTTGAGGAGGGACTAAAGTATTTCAAAGCAATGAAAAGAGTTCATAGGATCTCTCCAAGGATTGAACATTACGGGTGTATAGTTGATCTTTACAGCCGTGCTGGAAGATTAGAAGATGCATTAGGTGTTATTAAGAATATGCATGTGAAGCCAAATGAAGTTGTATTGGGGTCTATATTAGCAGCTTGTCGAAATCTTAAGGATGTAAGACTAGCTGAAAGGCTAATGCATTATATCTACAAGTTGGATCCGGGTGGAGATTCAAATCATGTGTTGCTTTCTAATACATATGCTGCAGTTGGAAGTTGGCATGGAGCTAGCACAGTGAGGAAGAAAATGAAGGATCTTGGAATACAAAAGAGACCAGGTATCAGTTCCATCGAGATTGATGCTGTTGTTAATGAATTTGTGGCTGGAGATAGATCCCAAATCCATTCAAAGCAGATTTATGCAATGCTTAGGCTTTTGTCAGGTGAGCTAAGAGTGTCTAGCTATGTTGAAGATGATGCGAATGAATCATATGAATGTGGTTGATAACTTTCATTTCTATGCGACACATAACATAAAGGAGTAACTTTTTGCTTTAGACTACCCTTAACTAAACTCATTTTTCCTCCTTTTTTTTAATTTTTTTTTTATTTTTGTAATTTCTTTCGGCGAGCCCCCATAATTTTAAAATCTTGAATCCACCACTATTTGAGATGGCATTAGAACAAAAACCACACAACTCAGTACTGCAATGAAATGAAGGGGTTTAATCCCAACTCGGTAGCAAGTCACCCTACCATCACCTTCACAATAGTTTTGTCCTTTCTTTCTTTTTCTCAGCAAATCCTTTAGATCTTTTTGCATTCATGACTTTGAGAGTGTTCATTTGTGATAGCAAAAACTATGTTTCATTCTTAACATTTCTTAGGAATAAAAAGGACAACTTTGCGTCAAACCATATATACATTTCAGCTAGTTATAAAATTCTACTCCAAGTAGCTAGCCTAAGCCCATTAACACTTTGTTAGTTTAACATGTTTTGGGGCAGAAACAACAAAAACAGAAGCTTGAATTCCATATAGCCTTTACCATAAACTTGGAAATATAGCTAAAACAAAATTAGTACTGCATCAACAAGAGGTGCCGGATTATAGAGAGGGGTAAAAAGCTATGGAGTCCGGGGTTTCTTCGGATTAGCACCATTGTGGTGCAATGGATCAGGACCAGCTGGAATTCCCCTAAGCTCCCAATCAGCAAACTTCTCATTGATTTTCCCTGCATGATTGTAGTTTCCATGCAAGCCCTTCCCAAAAGCAGACCACTGGCTTCCTAAAACCTGCATGCATATTTGGAAAGTCTAGTTTTAGAGTTACTTAGTCATAGAAATCAGCAGAAGATAAAAGATAATAGAAAAAGATGAAATGCATCAGACAGTCATATAGGCAAAGTTAACACCTTTCTGTTTAGTACTCTCACATAAGCAACTTCCTTTTGTGAAATGCATTTTGAGCTACTAATTATGCTGCATCCTGCATCAAAATAAAGCAATGATCAAACACAAAACTTTGTACATACATAAAAATTCCTTAGAGAGAGAGAGACAGAGAGAGAGAGAGAGACCATGAGATTCTTGAACAACCAAAACAGACAGCAAGAGGAAGAGTGTGAAACATTTGGCAGTGAAATTAGACATTTCAGAAGCAAACAGAAATGCTGTAGATGCAAGTTCTTGATCTAAGTGAGTTCGAAACAAATGTATAAATATATGGAGTGCACATAAAGTGAAGTTAAAGCCAATTTATAGAGCAAAGATAATGATGAGCCATGCAGCCATTTTACTACTCTATATCATAGGAGTATACTTTTTATGACAGGACAGTGCAGTTTTTAAACCCTCAGGTGAGCTCATCTCATTATATCCTTCTTTCAATTTTATTTCCTTTGCTTTCTCTTTTTACTTGCTAGTCTGCTCAAACAAAATATTTACTCCTTTCTCTAAACGTCAAAATTGTCCCTTGCAAAAAGTCAATTAGTGAGTAATTAACCTTTCCAAACTCTTCTCCTAGACCTCAATTAGATAATTCATTTTGGGACAAAAGGATATTGTCATTTTAAATGTTAGTTAATTATTCTTACAATCGCTTCTCCAAAATCACCTAACTTTATCAAGGTTACTTACTTTCAAATATGCAATTTAACCAAGCAAGGAAAATGCGTAAAATATGACGTCAAAGTTAAAAAAGTATTAGTATGCTAATCAGTTTTTAATCTGGATTTCACTCTTCAAACTGCACCCCTTCTACCTTTTCTCTTCTAATCGATCTTTTGGGTATAGACATGTACACTCCTAGATTTCTAAAGAACAGAAGAGGTATGTAGAGAGTAGAATATAAAGAACGTTATTATTTTGGTTGCCTTGGAACAAACTTATCAAACCATTTCTTCCCCTGCAAAAAAAAAAAATTCAACATAAGATTTTCAAATTCTGAAATAAATTCCAATTTTAGGGGGGCAACCTGAGCAAAATGTCACTTACATAGAAAAAAGGTGATCCAACAAAATATTAGTCGTTGGGTTCAAAACAAGGTTGTAATCCCCACCTTCTACATGGGATAAATAATATTTTCAAGATTTTAGTAAAATATTTATATCAATATTAACTAATACCAACGACCAAATGTTGAATAAGACCATCTCCAACCCAACACCAATTTTAACACCAAACACTATTTTAGTGTAAGATTTGGTGTTCTTTTGCTCCAACCCAACACCATTTCTTACATTATTTTGGTGTGTGAATAGTACTATTCATCAACACCATTACTATTCACCATTATTTTAATATTATTTTTTAATATATAACACTTTTAATTTAACATATTATAATTTTGTAATTAATTATAGTAATATTTTTATAATTTTAATTTTATATTATAATTTTTATACATTAATTTTAGAATATTTTATTTTATTAAGGACAAAGATGTTCATTTTACACTTCGTAATGCATTAATACAGCATTTATAGGAGCAACATACTAATCTTGTAAGTTGAATATTTATGTAAAAATTCAACTAAATTTTACCATAATATAATATTTATTTAATTATATCTTGTCAATGATTTTATTTTTATTTGAATTATACATTGATATGTATAATGTATATTTGCGTATAATTTATATTATTTAAAAATTAAAGGTGTAAAATAATTTTATAGTTTATGGTTATAAGAAAGAAATACGAATTATATGGAATAAATATGTAAAAAAGAAAAAAGAAGCAATTTGTTTACAAAGATATAATATAATATAGAAGAGAGAAGAATATAAAAGAAATATTCTTTTTTTTGGTGTAAATAAAATGGTGCAAGGATTGGAGATGCCCAAAATGCAATTCCCAAAATATTGTCACTTGTTATTTAAAGTCAGATTGAAGCATAATGTCACCACACAGGAATTCTTGGGATACTACATAATTTTAAAAAGAAGAGCAAAGTACAAGTGCAAGTCCAATTTTGGGAGGCAAACTGTTGTTAATTATTCTTTAAAAGTAGCATAGACCAAGGATAACTAAACAGACACAGCGCAGTAAATAAGATATTGTGACGTGATCAAATAGTACTAGTAAACCAACAGAGCTGTACATAAGACCCATAGAACTCCCAGTTTCAGTTATACTTTATAGATTCGCCGAACTGATCATCTTTCACTGTCACCTTTTCTTCAATATACTCCATTTGATATTTTACTGTCTAAGCTTTAAGAGTGACGGCCTCTGTTTAAAACAGCTGCATGCTTTCTTATCAACTTTAAGAAGACAGTACCATTTTTAATGCTAAGGACACCTGCGCCTCCCAATAGGTAAGTTTGAGGATAACAGAGCTGGAATTTTTGACATTTGAAGTATTGCTGCTGACGATCGATCTTAATAGGTGTTTCACCAAAAAGTATAACTTTTGGTTAAACCTTATATTTGTGTAATGATGGGTTAAATTTAGTTAATAATAATATTTCTCAACGTAGATCTTGAAAATGCAGAAATTATAGGATTGGTTCAGTGGAAAGGTAATGACGTTGCGCATTAAATATTCTCAAAGCATGGGCAATAATGGAGGAATAAATAAATAACAATAAGTGGCATTTAAGTAAATAGAAGAAATAAATCACTCAATAATGCATGAATGAGATGATTGTTCCTCCTGACAAGGATGCGTGACAGACAAATCCTAAAATGTTCGAAATATCCTTGGATCTGATGGAAAAGTGTGGAGTAATATATGTAATTAAGAATGTCAATGAAAAGGCAATATTCAAGTGCAGGGAATATTCACTAGAATATTCTCTTTAATATCCTATTTCAAACACTAGCCGTTATTGTTTTTTACACAATGCTCGACCTCGGTCATGATTGACATCTCGGCCATGAATCTTGCTGCTTCCTAGTCGACCTTGACTGACTCTTCCCTTAATGTCGTATTACGTTGAATATCCTTAGGGCAGATTTTGGCCTATACAATTCGAAGCACACTACACCAACGATTATGGCTGATAGCAACAATTAAACTCTAACATATGCAACAACTCCCTTTTACTCATACTATTCTTAAAATTATTTACAACAAAGACAACATGCTCACAACAATCCTAGCCTCAAAAACCGACTCGATGTCACAATGCACTCATGGCTTGAATACCCAACGTCGTATAGAAGTCTAATACTGTTACCTATCCTTCGTGAAACCATGTGCCCTCACAACCAAAGCAAAGAAAGTAAAATCAATCCACACATTCGAATCTCATGCTCACATATATCAAAGAAAATCGCTCACCCTCACAAAAGAATTCACATGCATGTAATTGGTACCATAGGCTTGCCCTTAATGTAAATCTCTACTAATGTAGGCTCGCTCGATCTAAAATCAATTAGGTCTTTTTCATAGTTGTAATGTGGGCTAAGGGACGGGTAGGATATATTTAGGAACAATGACTAACCCTCCTATGCACTTCAACACACCACATAATCAACTTTAAGCATAAATTCTTGAATCCACTTCACTTTCACAAACAATATCACCCCAAAAATGCTCCCTTCTTCTGTAAGCACTACATTAATTCATACCCACTATCAAGAACAAGACAACAATGTATTCATCTCTATTTTTTTTCTTTTTCTTTTTCCAGATTATTTTTTTTTCAATTTCCGCTAGTGGTGTATTATTTTAAAAAAACAAGCGCACCTTTCTTCCTTTTATTGGTTCCACTCAAAAGCCACCCCACACTTAATTCCTTCTTACTTCTTTTAGCGTTTACTATTAAAGTGATTTAAGAGGAAAAGGGATCAAAACAATGTCAATTAAGAATAAAAAGGGTATAGGCTTGTAATGTGGGTGCCAAATAAAAGTCTATAGGCTCAAAAGATTTAACTAGGGATAAATTTTATTTGTGGTAAGCAATTAAGCTCAAAAAGATCAAAGAAAGCCTAAAATCATTTTTCAGACCGAGCATCACCTAAAATTTCGCTTCAACTCACAAACCGGGCAAGTTCTAGACACAATTACAATACATGGACTACACAAAAACCTCACCACACATGGCACATGACTCACTAAGGTCGATCCCATTCCGACTCTCAAACGAATGCAAGTATTCACGGAGTCACGAGATATTAAGCATTAAGCACAAAGTGAACATAAGTCAAGAAAATGAGACATAGGCGCCACAAAACATGCTATCCAAGTAAGCAAGGCATCATCAATAAATTCAAATTATAGGGAAGATACTACACATGCCAAAGCTTAAATATGCTACTATCAAACAAGTCAAAGGAACCTAAGTTCATCACCCCTCCTCCTTTTATTTTCTAAAGTCCTAATCTACTCTAAAAAATAAAATAAAAACTACTACCCGGTTAAAACTACATCCCAAGGAAAAGAACCGATGCACAAAAAAAAAACACGGGGGATTATTGCTACCTAAAAAAAAAAGACATATTTTTCGATTTTTCACCCCTTTTTTCATTTTTTTTATTGGACCTTAATCCCTTAAGAAAGCTGTCCACAAAATCCATCGTCGGGAAAAGTTCAAATTTTCCAATTTTTTTTTTTGGTTTTTGTTTTTTTTATAAACAAAAATTACTACACTAAGAACGAGTACTATAACTAAGCTAACATAGCACAGAAAATCACCCAGACAATCTTCTCACCCCACACTTAAAATTGTGCAATGTCCTCAATGCATACTGAAAATAACAAGAGGGTAAAAGAGACTCCCTGGTAGGCCACAGGCCGAAGCATTAGCAGCTCACGGGATGCTCAGACTTCTCCCAGGTACAGTCCTTTGTGCGGGCACCCCACACTAAGTTCTAACCACATGGCTCACTTTTGCACACTTCCTTTGGCTTTGCTCCCTATGCTCAAAATCCTACAAAATAAAACAACACTACAAAAATAATAAAAATAATAAAATAGACATAAATAAAAGAAAGCAGTAAAGTTGGGTTGCCTCCCAACAAGCGCCTAATTTAATGTCGCGGCACGACGTAAACCATTTTTTCCTCCACCTCGAACATATGAATTGTACCCCTAACATGGGATCCAGTCTGCGGCTATGCTCCAGTGGTGGGGCTACAATGATAACTAGGCCAAGTAATAATTTTTTCAATGTGCACTTCGTGGCCTTTAGATGAGGAATGTAATTTTTACTTTTTGGCACAACAAATTCAAGAATATAGGCACTCTCATCCTAACCTTTTGACTCCTCCATAGGCTCAGATGGCTTGATTAATATCTCACTATCTAAACACAATGTGGAAAAATGATTGGAATGAGGTCTAATGCGCCCTAACTCATGAATTTTACTACTATTTGCATCCCCATATTTACATACACACAAGTCTCCCAAAGTAATATTATCTACTCCCTCATATGACTCTAGAGCATTCTTCTCAATATTGGTATCCTCAAGAAAAACATGGTCTAGTGATTGGTATTCTCGTTTTAGCTCCTCAATTTGGTCTAGAAGATTTTTTTCAGCTTCACACAACTCATTATTAAATTATTGGGCGTTACACGCATCAACCATTGCACTCAAATCTACATCTAAGTTGTGAACAACCAAGCCAAAATTATCAATTTTATGTGCAAGTTCATCTCTCTCCTTAGACCAGTCATTCACCAATTTTGTTAGAAGACAACGACGTTCCTCGTATTCCCTTAATCGTGAATATTCTTCCCAATACCAATCCTTACTCCCATATTCAAATTCAGACCTCCCAGAAATCAGGTCATGACAAGCCCAAAAAGACGGGCCATAAAAGTCTTCCGTCAACCATGCTTCTTCATCAATAACCTTACCTCCGGATATTTCATCCCCAGATGTCATGTTGAGAGAACTAGAAACACACTAAGAGAACAATCAAAATTGTTATAAAAATAAAAATATTTACAAAAAGAGAAGGAAAAAAAAATCAAAACTTGTAATGATAAAAGTAAAAGTCTAATATAGAAAAATAGTTAATTTCTAAGTCCCCAGCAACGACGCCAAAAACTTGTTGCGGCCAAACGCACACGCAAGTATACGTGGTCGTCAAGTAATAAAGTGACTAAAAGTCGGATGTCGAACCCACGAGGACTTGTGATTAACTATTAACTAAATTAGACTATCTTAATTATCTAAACAAGAATTAAACATAGAAATATTTGATTCTAAACTAATTAAATTAAGAAATATAAATAATGAACTTTGAACAGAGAAAGAGCAGATTTTTATGATATCAATGTAATGAAAACGATCTAGGGTTATGGGCTATCTAACATTCCTATTGTATTCTTCAATTGAATTAACTAACTAATTTATCTAGTTTATTGGTTAACAGGGTTAATATTGCTCATAAGAATATGTCGAGTTCTTACTCGCCTATTCAAGCTAACCTAACTCCTATATGTCTATGGAATTAGAACTAACAAAAACGCATTTATAATTCCTGTAAATCAACCAAGCAAGGCAATTAGGTATATGTCTATCCTAACCGCGAATCTGTTCCCTGATGCCCAGGTTCAAGAACATGCTCTACTCAATCCTATATGCAATCTAGAATTCCCACTTTCGAGTTCAACTCTAGATTCGTAGATAGTATTCAATTGGTGATCAAGCAATCAAATAATTAAGTGCAAGATTGAATAAATAAACCAATATAATAAACTAAGAAATCAAAATCAATATCCGAATAACAATAGTCATGAAAGAACCACAACCCTAGAACGTGAAGTTTAGCTCCACATAGACATGGTAGCAAAACAACAAATCATACAAAGAAACATAAAAAGACTAAGTTGGTGAAAGAAAAGATGAAACCCGGCCTCCACGGCGGCTCTGTGTCAAAAGTATGTCCCCCTCCCTCAAAATACCGTTTTCCATGTATATATACCAAGTAGGGTTGGGCCCAAATAATTATACCTTCTCCAATGTAAAAAAGGAAACTTTTCCCGGGTTTGACTAGCGCGACCGCGCTATTGACCGCGCTAGTGGCCCAGTGTTCTGCCTGATGAGCGCGGCCTGAGCGCAACTGCGCTATTGACGCGCATTTTTCACCCTGTTCCTCTTAGACTTTGGAAAAACGTAAAACATGAAAGTTGTAGCACTTTGAGTTAGCTTTCCAACCATATATTGTGGAGCCCAAATGGAGTTCTGAGCAAAAAGTTATGTGTATTTTACTAGACAGTGCGCAATATGTCTACTCGAGTCTTTGTTCGCTCTAACTATCATCCGTTGACCCCCAAACACGATCCCGGCTTTATTCCTTGAACTTTTACTCAGACTTCAAAGCTCCAAATCTATTGAATTCATTCCATAACATCTACATAGCTCGGAATCACTCCTACAAGGCATAAAACACACAATTAGTGCAAAACACTAGCGATTAAAGCTCAAACTCAATTAAAGTGCAGTAAATTAAAATGTAATAATCGACTAAAATACGTAATTATAGCCTATCATCAGATAGCTATATATTAGCATATCAATATTTAAAGTTTGATGCATATTACCCTTTTCTACGCTATAGTTTAGCAATAAACTATGCTTAACTATATTCAAACTGAAAATACAATTGACTATCTTCCAATCCAGTAAGTATGTATTCACAGTTTAGGCGAAACATAAAGAAGAATAAATCTATATGATTGATCTTTTCCTTGAAATCGTTTCTATATTCAATATATTTATAAAAATAAGATACTTGTTTCTACTATCATATGTTTAGGCTGATGACTACTTCTCATTTGCTTCTCAAAATTCTCCTACTATTATTTAACAGAACTGGAAAATGGAAAAATTGCTATTACACGTTCTTTAAAAGTCAGAATTAAGAGAAACGGTCAATTGTATATGCAAACTTGGTGATACTATAAAATCTTAAGAATTAAGCAAAGTAAAAACTTCGATTCTAATTTTAGGAGATAAACTGTTCACAGTAATAGACAAATGATAATTAAACTTGGTCTAAGATATGACGTGATTATACAGTACAAATAAAACAACATTGCTAGCTGTACATAAAACCCATACAACTCCCAGTTTCAGTTATGCTTAGATTCGCACCACTGTACTGTAAGTTGAACTGGGATCGATCTATTTCGCTGTCACCTATCTTGAATATTTTGCCTTTTTTATTTTACAATAAGCTTTAAGGTACTAATAAAGAGTGACGGCCTCCTGTCTAAAAACGGCTGCTTTCTTGTCAACTTAAAGAAAAAAGCTTTTTCTTGTTGGAAAACCTAATTTAAAGTTAGGGTATGTTTGGCATGAAGGAAAATATTTTTATTTTTCTTGAAAATGAGTGGTTTTATCACTTATTTTTTCTTGTTTGTGTATAGGTCTAAATTTGGCGTATCGAAGGTAAAGTCTAAGTAAGATAAAGGGCGGGGTCGACCATGGTATAACAACTGAGGTTTGCTCTCAAGACGTTTGATGCCAAAGACTGGCAGCTGAGATGAGGGGGCAACGATAACATAAGTTCATAATATAGACACAAGGAATATTCCTTATGATATTCCTTGCTTTGTACTTTTTAGGGTTTTGGGGAAATTTCCCTTATAAATAGGAAGAGATAGAGAACAAAAGAGGGATCTTCACTTCTTGATAAAAGCGCTTTATGTAAAGAGTTGACCTGGGAATATACTGAAATTGTCTCATTCATTGATCACCTTGTTCGAACCTACATTTTTGGTTCTATATTCGCGAGATCCAAGGATCCTAGAACTCTCTATTGTTCCACTCATTCCACGTTGTTGTCAGGAGAAGGAATTGTTCGAGTCTCACAATAATTGGGAAGTAAATCCTTTTTATTATGCTAGTAGCATTAATCTATATTCATTGCACATTTATGTTGTTGCATTTATGAGCATTTAATCAGCTCAAACATGTTTATTAACATTTTTCATCTTGTATACTTCGTTTAGTATTCGGTCTAGAGTTTATTATCTTTGATTAAGATTCACCCTTCTTATCAATATTAATTGGTTTAATCAAAGAGCTTAACATTTTTTGATTAAATAATTTGGCGCCGTCTGTGGGGACTTTTTAGTTAAAATTTTAGTTTCTTCTAGATCATAAAAAGGACAACCATCTTTTCCTCGCTTTGCATAAACTAACAATGGCAGAAAAAGGAGATACAAGACAGAAAGCAATAGCAGGTGTCACTGCAAACATTCTGAATACCATCAACGAGGATGGCAGAGAAGACAATGAGAATGTGACGCCAAGCGTTATGCCCAGGCGGAGTGATTCACCTCCTCCTCATGAAAGTGTAACCGCTTCACATAAAAGAGGAGCTTCCACGTCCACAGCTGAGGAAGCACCACCAGCAGTGAAGAAACTGTTGGAGGAGTGGCTGACAAGTACCCTCAATGACATACTTGACAAACCCGTTAGAAAGGCGAACCGAAATGCCACACCGCCGGATGTCATAACGATCACCGGCGAGCAACCAGCTCCCCCAACAGGTAACACTCACACTATTTTTTATGCAAGCAATAACGCACTGGCAGCCATTTTAAAGAAAATGGAAGAAATGGAAAACGAAAATAAGGCACTCCGCAACCAAATGAGAGAACATCAAGAAAGGGTCGATAAGACACCGGGAGCTCCGAAACTGCTACCAAAACGAGACGTCGGCCGATTCGTTGAACAACCGTATAGCAAGGAGGCAGCCCCGCATGCCATACCCAAGACTTTCATAATGCCGCCATATTTAAACATATACGATGGTACCACAGACCCAGAAGACCACATCATTCACTATGTCACGGCAATAAAGGGCAACGATCTATCAAAGGAGCAAGTACCGTCATTGCTACTAATAAGGTTTGGCGAAACCCTAGGAGAAGACCTAACCTGGTACTCACAACTACCACCACGGTCCATAACAACATTTGAAGAAATAGCTGACAAGTTTGTCACCGCCCATGCCGGAGCTAAGAAAGCGGAGGCCAGGGTAAATGACATATTCGCCGTTAGGCAATCGCTAGGCGAGGGACTCAGGGACTTCCTCACTCGGTTTAACAAGGTGAGAATGGGCTCACCAAACGTATCAGAAGGGATGGCGGTAGCAGCCTTCCAAAACGGGTTGAACAGAAACGGGTCGAGAGCAACCAAGTAGCCGTTAAGCAGGCTCATGAAATACCATCCCACCACTTGGGAAGAAATTCACAATGCCTACTGTGCCGAGGTGAGAGTAGACGATGACGACCTTAACGGTCCAACCCAACGTTTAACATCAATCCAAATAGAGCCAAGGAAAGACCGGCATAATGATAGTCGAAGAGATCAGCCTGGAACACGTCTCAACCGAGATAGGCATCAGCCCTATGTCAGAACCACCATTACACCATCCCCTTGACTTATGGAAAGGCCGTCCAGGCCGCACATAGGGACTTAGTGAAACGAAAGAGGTATGCCCCCACTCTTATCCGCTCACAATTTTTGTGTTTCTCCTTCAGAAGTAGTGTACGTGCTAGAGAAGCTTGGCACGAAGGTGAAATGGCCGCAAAAAATGATGTCCGACCCCAGTACCCGAAAGTCAAACGTCCTTTGGGAATTTCACTAGGATCGGGGTCATAGGACCGAGGACTGCATAGCCCTGCGGTAAGAAGTGGTTAACGTGCTGAACCAAGGACACCTAAAGGAGCTAATGAGTGACCAAGGACGAGCCAACTTCGGTCGTGGAAGGGAACAACACCAGGGGCCTCCAAAGCTGCCCTCTCCTGCCCGCACCATTCAGATGATCATCTGTGGAGGCGACGAAGCAGCAATCAACCACATAAAATTCACCACCACACACAAGCTGAAACGGTCAATCACTCACGACCAGTATGATGACCTCGAAGAAAGTATCATCTTCGATAAGTCAAATACCAACAGTTTAATTTTTCCTCACTCTGATGCTCTTATCATTACCTTACATATTTCAGATACTGATTTTAAAAGAATAGTGGTAGACGACAGAAGCGACGCGTGTATTATCTATCCTCGAGTACTCACACAAATGCGACTCGAGGACAGGATAGTACCATGCTGCATAACACTAACGGGCTTTAACAATGCAGTCGAATGAACCTCAGGAGAAATAATACTGCCCGTCCTGGCCGGAGGTATCACCTTGGAAATGATGTTCCACGTCATGAACTAGGATACAGCTTACAACACAATCATCAGACGACCATGGATACATGCCATGAGGGCCATCCCGTCCAGTCTATACCAAATGATCAAATTCCCTACCCCATGGGGAATATCCATCATCCGAGGCAAACAACGCACAGCCCAAGAATGCTACCGCATCGCTCAAGATTGCACATTCACTCAGCAGCTAAAAGGAACAAGCTCAGAAGCATAGCAATTAACGAAGTCGCGGTTTGAACCCAACGAACGAAAAGACGTTATTAAGGACCCCGACATCGTGAAGGCCGCAGAATCGATAATAAAAGATCTCGACCCCGTACAACTAGATAGTAGCGACAGCAACAAAAAGGCTTATATAGGCCATAAGCTCTCCGAGCCAAGTAAATTCATGAATTTTTAACCAATAATGCCGATGTGTTCGCTTTCTCCCATGCGGATATGCCAGAGATTCCAAAAGACGTCGCCACACACAATTTGAATGTCGATCCATTCTACCCCCAATAGGACAAGCAAGAAGAAAATTCAACGCCGCAATCAATGAGGCCGTCAGCGAGGAAGTGGATAAACTACTCGCTAACGGCTCCATCCGAGAATCAAAATATCCCCAATGGGTCGCCAATGTAGTCATGGTCAAAAAGAAAACGGGAAATGGCGAATGTGCGTGGATTTCATGGACCTAAACAAGGCTTGCCCCAAGAACTCCTTTCCTCTGCCTCATATCGATCAGCACATTGACGCAACGGCAGGGCACGAGTTGTTTAGTTTCCTAGTCGCCTACTCAGGCTACAACCAAATCCTCATGGAGGAAGACGACCAAGAGAAGACCACTTTCATCACCCACCAAGGAACATACTGTTATCGAGTCATGCCATTTGGCTTGAAGAACGCATGAGCGACTTATCAAAGATTGGTGACCAAAATGTTCAAGAACCAGCTCGGCAAAACAATGGAGGTTACATAGACGACATGTTGGTCAAGTCAAAAAGGAAGGAAGATCACATAAACCACCTAAAAGAAGCCTTCGAAATACTGAGGCAGTACGGTATGAAACTGAACCTCAAACAATATGCCTTTGGTGTAACTTGTGGTGTCACAGAGGGGCAATGAGGTCAATCCCGACCAAATCAAGGCCATTGAAGGAATATCCGAAATGTTAACCAGCAAGAAACAGGTACAAAAATTGACGGGTCGTATAGCTACCCTATCAAGATTCATCTCGCGATCCTCCGACAGATGCCACAAGTTCTTTAGCTTGCTCAAAAAGGACAACGGGCTCTAGTAGAATACAGAATGCATCGAGGCCTTGAGAGAACTGAAAGCGTACTTATCATCTCCCCCGCTACTCGCCAAAGCAGAACCCGGTGAATGCCTCATAATATATTTGGCCGTACAGAAGTCGTAGTAAGCGCAGTACTAGTCCGCGAGGATAAAGGTACGCAATCCCCGATCTATTAAATTAGCAAAACTCTCATCGATGCCGAAACGAGGTACCCTCACCTTGAGAAGTTGGCATTGGCATTGGTCGTAGCTTCACAAAAGCTCAGACCTTATTTTCAATGCCACCCCATATCGGTGGTGACAACCTTCCCCTTAAGAAGTATCCTGCATAAACCCGGACTGTCGAGGAGATTGGCCAAATGGGCTATAAAATTGAGCGAGCATGATATAACATATCAGCCGCAAATAGAGATAAAGTCACAGGTACTCGCCGACTTCGTCGCCAATTTCGGCGCCAAAGTAATAACAGAGGTCGAAAAGGAAATTTTAAGGAACTCGTCCGATCTGCCCGACCTATGGGTCCTATACACCGACGGCGGGTCCAACGCATCAAGATTTGGACTGGGACTCATACTCGAGGTCCCGACAGGTGAAGTCATTCGCCAATCCATACGGTGCCCTGATATGACTAATAATAAGGCCGAGTATGAAGCCGTAATTTCAGGATTGAAACTAGCTCTCAAAACGGAGCACGACGAGTCATCCTTAGATGCGACTCACAACTTGTAGTCAACCAAGTCACAGGGACTTTCCAAATCAAAGAGCAGAGGCTACAACGGTACCAGGCAGAAATTCATAAATTGCTACCGAAATTCGATGAATGCCGACTTGACCAGATACCTCGAGCACAAAACATCGAAGCAGACATTCTCGCCAAATTAGCAGTGGCCACCAAGAACATCACAAAGGAAAATATGGTCACCCTCCTGCATTCATCAATAGACCAACTCGAGGTACACTCCGTAAATTTGACTTGGGACTAGCACAACCGTATTATAATATATTTGCGGAAGGAACGCTCCTAGCGGATACAAAAGAAGCCAAACAACTTCGAATGGAGGTGGCATAAACCACGGTTATACAAAAGGACGTTTGGAGGCCCCTTAGCGAAATGCCTAGGGCCGAATCAAACAAGGCGCATTCTCGAAAAAGTACATGAAGGCCACTGCGGTGCCCATACCGGCAATCAGGCCCTCGTCAGATGCCTCATTCGAGCAGGATATTATTGTCCCACAATGAAAAAGGAAGCTGCCGATTATGTCAAGAAATGTGAATAGTGCCAGAGATACGCCCCTATGATACACTAGTGGGCGAACACCTCCATTTTGTCACATCGCCATGGCCGTTCATCAAATGGGGAATGGACATCGTCGGACCCCTCCACAGCAGGGCGAGGTAATGTACGTTTTCTATTAGTTTTAACTGACTACTTCTCCAAATGGGTAGAAGTAGGTGCGTTCACTCAAATACGCGAACAAGAAGTTATCACATTCATATGGAGAAACATCATATGCCACTTCGGCATCCCAAAGAAATCAGCTGTGAAAATGGGCCCCAGTTCACCGGAAAGAAGACCGCCGAGTTCTTCGAAAAATGGCACATCAAGTGAATACCCTCCAAGCCATACCACCCGGCCGGCAACGGGAAAGCCGAATCCTCCAACAAAACAATACTCAATATCTTGAAGAAAAAACTTGAAGATGCCAAGGGACTATGGCTGGAATTACTCCCAGAGGTACTGTGGGCATACCGCACCATGCCGAAAACAAGCACAGGAGAAACGCCATACTCACTAGTCTACGGGACTGACGCCATGGTACTAGTTGAAGTCGGCGAACCCATTCTGACACACTCCAATGAAAGTGGGTTGGGCAACGACGAAAATAGAAAATAGGACCTCGATGAAACGGAGGAGAGAAGGGACATGGCTTACGTAAGAATGGTAGCCCAAAAGCAACAAGCAGAACGGTACTATAACAAAAAAGCCAAAGTACGACCACTCAAAGTCGGAGACTATGTACTCAAAGCTAAAACACAAGCAAACAAAGATTCAAGAGAAGGCAAGCTAGCAACCAATTGGGACGGGCCATATAAGATCACAGCTGCAGCAAACAAGGGATCTTTTCAACTAGAAACCATGGAGGGAAAACTACTACAAAACAATTGGAATGTCGCCCATCTCAAGTACTACAACTTTTGAAAACAGACGCCCCCCACGTCGTACTCTTTTTTCCCTCACCGAGTTTTGTCCCAATTGGGTTTTCTCGGAGAGGTTTTTAAGGAGGCGACAAAGGGGACGTCTCGAAGTTCAAGTATAGTTCATCGCCCCCCCGCCTGCCGACTACTTCTCCAGGCCGTACAATGAAGGAACTAGATACATAGAAACTTCTCCAATATATGAATGAAAAGAAGAACGCTTGTAATACTCTCCAATGAATGAAATAAAACAGCATTTTTTACTCTCCACCAAGATATTCAATGAATGAAATAAAGCAGCATTTTTTACTCTCCACCAAGATATTCTCCAATGAATAAATAAAACATTATCTTTACTCTCCAGCGAGTCCCCACACTCCACATACGACATCGTTCGAATTGTTTTACATTCGACCTCGTTCGAATTATTTTACATTCGACCTCGCTCGAATCACTCCACATTCGACCTCGTTCGAATTGTTCCACATTTGACATTATTCGAATTATTTTACATTCGACCTTGTTCGAATTATTTTACATTCTACCTCACTGGAATCACTCCATATTCGACCTCGTTCGAATTGTTCCACATTCGACCTTGTTCGAATTATTTACATTCAACCTCGCTCGAATCACCCGACATTCGACCTCGTTCGAATTGTTTTATGTTCGACCTCATTCGAATTATCCTATATTCAACCTTGCTTGAATCATTTTATATTCGACCTTGCTCGAATCATTTTTATTCGACCTCGCTCGAATCATCACACTTACGACCTCGCTCGAATTACTTCAAGATCTACGATCGACTACGCCAAGACGCTACACACAAGCGACCGAAAAACTCAGGGACTTCACCACATAGCAAACACAAAAATATAACGACAATCTGGAACACGTAGCAAAAAGGTAATCATTCCATTACAACTGTCATATTACAATACTTTTTACAAAGGGCCCAGAGACGCCCTCACAAAAATAGCAAGACAAAACAAAATAAGTACAACGGCTTTACGACGCGTCATCCCCATCGGCGTACTCGTCATTATACCAAGAATCGGAGGCGAGCCTGTCCGCATCATCATCAACATCATCCCCGCCATGCGTACCGGGGGCATAACCACAAGCTTCGCGGGCAGCACGTGCTTTAACACGGACACCCTCGAGTTCTGCCTCGGAAATTCTCCCGTCAGCCTTCAGGGAATTATACACATCAAGTTGAGCCTCGGCGTGAACCCACATCTCGTATAGCTCCCGTGGCACGACGGGGTCGGCAGAGGTATGAGACGTAGATGGCAGCGACTGCCGTCGCACTTCCTCAGCCTTCAAAGCAACAACCTACTCATTCAATCCGGAAAACTCCGCCTCCAGATCCTGAATCCGGTCTTCCAACCTTGCCACCTTGAGCGCTGACGTCTCCACCTCATTATCCTGCTCATACCTACAAACACAGAGGGCGTCATCTAAGGCTGCTGCTTCAGACAGGGCGGCCATTCTATCTTTTTCAGCACGGGTCAATTCCTCGACCTTGATGCTCAACTCGCCCCTCAGTGCGACAACCTCTATTTCCCTTCGCTCAAGCTCAGCAGTTAAGGAAGCCACCCGCGCTTGAAGGTCGGCATTCTCGGCCATCGCCCTCTTACTCACTTCGAGCTCATCGTCTTTGGCCTTAAGAGCCGCCTCGAGCTCGTTGCAGCGACCTATGGCTTTCATTAGCTCATCATTATGCTCCTTCAGCTCCTCAACTTTCCTCACCAACTCCTCCTCTTTCAGTTTGAGCCCGTCGCGAAACAACTGAAACTCGCTATCTTGGTTGAAGACGTCGGCCAGCGTTCAGTGCTAAATACAGTACTCTTTATACTTGGAAGTCACCTTCTTAAAAAGGAACGTCCTCTGCTCCTCCCGCCGATCACGCTCAATTCCCATGATTAGAGTCTGGCATGCAAAAGGAAGAAGTCAGCACAAGCAGATTACGCAAGCGAGGCAAATCCTAAACATAATAAAGAAAAAGAAGAGAGGGGAGGGAGGCACTTACTCGCAAAACCATGCCGGAGATACTCGGTGATAGCTATGCATCGCTCGTCATCTCCAGCGTCGTGTTCTCAGAAGCTGCGCACAAAGAGGCAAAGGACGGTACCGCCCGCTTAGAGTTAGCCAAAAGGTCATAACCCACGGGAATGATTACGTGCCTGTTAGGACCCTCCGTCCTCACCTCTACGCGAGTGTTCTTGTCTAAGAATGCCCGCATCTCATCGAGGTCGATGTCTGAACCAGAGCTGTCGTCCCCCGCAGGTACCACTCCTTCTCCTCCGATCGTCGACGACGCACCACCTTCTGCGGTCCGTACAGGCTCCTCGACTCCATGTACCCCCTCGGCCCTAGAAGAACTCCCCTTCTTAATGACATTTGCCATAAAAACAGCCCCTGCGCCTGGCACACATGCAGGCACCGCTTCCTGAGCAATGATTCTCTTTGGTTCAATACCAGTAAGGGCGGCCTTCCCAAGTTCCACTCTTCACCTCTTTCTCGACGGCGACTCCTCTCTATTAGATATTTCGTCTACGAGATGGTAGATAGGCCGGGAGGAGATCTCGTCCCGTGCAGCAATACTCTGAAAGGGGGGATCGCTCATTGACAAAGCTTGAGTACGACCTCCATGAACGGACTCAGCCAAAGTAAATTGCATCCTTGCCGATGCAATACCCTGGTGAAACACCGGCACTGGAGCTTTCTTTTTTGAAGCCCGTCGACCTGGCATCATAAGGAGGTCGTATCAACGAACAATGGCAAACAACAGAAAGCCGAAGAAAAAGTAACACTTACTAAATGGGACTTTCGGTCCAAAGCATTTGTAGAAAACTGCCCAATCACGAATACCCGCCATGTGGGGCAACACGCGAGCCACCCAGTCTTCAATACCAAAGATAGGGAAGGGTGCACGCCTCTCCGCTGAAAAAAGGCAGAATAGCCTTTGTGCCACTTTGTCATGCCGGTCCCCAAACTTATCATTTTGCAAACTGAATACTTACACTCGTTCAAGTCGTGTATAATAAACACTTATCATAGGAGGCTACCAGTGCGTGTAATACAATCTCTTACACGTAGGACGCCACGTCATTACTAGTGGCACATAGGAAAATAAACTATTGAAAAATAGGACTAGCCACCCAAACCTAATATTTTCTTTTATTTTACACCTTATGGATTATTCCACGGCATTTTTTGTTTCCTCAGAAAGTATTTTTTTTAAAAATTTGAAGAAAAATCCAAAATGCCTCAATAAACAACCTCATAGCCACCATTACAACCTCTTTCTTTATCTGACCACCGTGAACCATTCCTAACTACCAGCAAAGATCATCCTTTCAAAATCCCATCCAGCAACAGAAGATTTTCTAAGGGAGGCACTAACACCGAAGCCCACAAGCGCACACAAGTGCTGCAAATCTTCAACAAAAAGTAAAACTCCAGATATGCAAGAACACTAAGCCAAAAATCAGAAGCCGTTGGGGTAGTGAACGTCCAAAGATTCAGACTCATTAGCGGCGAATTGTAACCTTGATTCACCAAGTTATTTCAGCCAACCTAACCAAAACAAGTGCAATGAAAAAACAGTAACGAGACAGAGCCAAGAGGATGTTCGCCCGAGGATATGAGTTTCACCAAAAAGTGTACAAATACCATCAGTAACGGCCACCGGACAAATTATTCCAGCATGACCAGTTCCAAATAGCGAAACACAGCAACAATAACCAAAATAGATCCGTTCGTTAACCTAAAGAGTCGTGGAATATGTGACGCTACTACCACGGATAGGACACTGGAGCAACATCGTAGGAGGAACGGAACTCTCCGAAACCCTACTCAGTTGGGTTTTGATTAAACAAAAAAAGAAATTAGAAATGTAAAAGATTCTTTTGTTAAAGAAATAGAGAAAAATAGTATATTTCTGCCTGATTTTGTGATTTTAAAGGCTCATCCATTGTTTACACTAGTGTGGAGGGGAAAAGAGGGATTAGGGGCGAGAAGAAAGGTGGGAGAAACTGAGAAAGAGAAGAAAATCGGGAGGGGGGTGGTAACTTTGATTAACTTATTAACTTTACTTCTTTTTTTTAGTTTAATTTATTTTTAATCAAAATCACTACTATCACTCTCTTTACACGCGTGTATTACACATATTTCTCCACCTCATCTATGTCAATGCCACATAAGCTCGGTCAATGGTCAGAAGGATTTAGAAAATTAATTTTGAACGAGTGTAAGTGTTCAATTGGCAAAAAGATAAGTTTGGGGAACGGCATGACAAAGTGGCACAAGTATAAGTGCCATTTAAGCCATTCTGCCCTGAAAAACAAAGAAGCCACAAATAAGCGGAAAGTGAAAGGACGGAAAGAAGACAACAAGCGTATGCCAAAAACACTTACGATTATGGTTCCATTGCTCGGGAAACCCAGTCGAGTCCGCCACTAAGTGCTTGGTTTTGATAAAGAAGTACTTGTGCCAAAACTTCCGATTCGTCCTATCGTCCATTCCGACTATCAACCCTCTGGTCCCACGATGGCGCAGATGTATCATAGTACCTCTATAAAAACTTGGTGAGAATAAGTGCAATAAATGGCGAACATCGACCTCACAACCAACCAGTTCCGCATACTTCGTCAACATCAGAAAAGCTTTATACAAATACAGAGATAGTTGTGCCGGGAAGACGTTTTAAAACCGGCAAAATTCTTTCACCAACGGAAGAAGTGGGAGAGTATAGCCAATTAAGAAAGGATAGACATAGAAGGCACAATATCCAAGTCGATGAACCTCTACGATGTCGCCACCAGCAGACTCTATCTCGACGTGGGAAGGAATACGGTATGTAGATCGAAGTTAGCTATATGAGACAGTCCAGTTTCAGAAATCACCTGAGCAGGAGCAGGAACAGGAGCAGGAGCAGGAGCAAGTTCCTTGAGAAAATCGTTTCTAGATAAGGGGTTTCTGGGGACTATCTCCTCCACGGTAGGAAAACTCTCATCCTCTTTAGCCATGAGATCCTCACCACCGGAAGGAGGGGCCACCGATTACGGAGTGGAATCAGAAATTTCGTCGTGAATACGAAGGGTTTGCAACATTTCAACAATAAAAGGTATACTACTAAACCTGGAAAAGAAGGTAACAACTGAGTAAGAATGGGAGATATGGAATCGTGAAAGCAAAGTCAAGAGCAGACACTGGCAGAGAAGATCAAAGGAGAATATTGTTCATGCAAGAGAAGGGAGGGTGAAAACTTCTGAAAAACGGAACCCCTATCTATTTATAGGGCTGGGTGGCGCGAGAATCAAAGCAAAGGATTGTCAATGACACCACCGAAGCGACAAGCACGCAGACGCTGTCTTGGGAAGATGCGTAATGATGACGCACGTGGCTATGACATCACCCTATGGTAGCCACACCAATCATGACTTCACCAGTCGCGCCGTTCTTTCCATCTGGGTCGACCCTGCTTATTCAACGACCAAATTCTTCTAAAATGAAGGCAAATTAGGTCCGCTTATTGAGCGTATGTAGGACCACTACCCCAACAAGCGGAGGGACTAACTATATAGGTCTAAATTTGGTGTATCGAAGGTAAAGTCTAAGTAAGATAAAGGGCGGGGTCGACCATGTTATAACAACTGGGGATTGCTCTCAAGACGTTTGATGCCAAAGACGGGTAGCTGAGATGAGGGAGCAACAGTAGCATAAGTTCATAATGTAGACACAAAGGAATATTCCTTAGGATATTCCTTTCTTTGTACTTTTTTGGGTTTTTCGGAAATGTCCCTTATAAATAGGAAGAGATAGAGAACAAAAGAGGGATCTTCACTTCTTGATAAAAGCACTTTATGTAAAGAGTTGACCTGGGAATATACTGAAATTGTCTCATTCATTGATTACCTTGTTCGAACCTACATTTTTGATTCTATATTCGCGAGATCCAAGGATCCTAGAACTCTCCATTATTCCATTCATTCCAGGTTGTTGTCAGGAGAAGGAATCGTTCAAGTCTCACAATAATTGGGAAGTAAATCCTTTTTATTATGCTAGTAGCATTAAACTATATTCATTGCACATTTATGTTGTTGCATTTATGAGCATTTAGTCAGCTCAAACATATTTATTAACATCTTCCATCTTGCATACTTCTTTTAGTATTCGGTCTAGAATTTATTATCACTGACTAAGATTCACCCTTCTTATCAATATTAATTGGTTTAATCAAATAGCTTACAATTTTTTGGTTAAACAGTTTGGTTAGTGAGTGAAAAATATTTTTTGGAAAATATTGTCTAGTGTATGAAGTAGAAAATATTGTTTAAGAAAATAATTTTTTATGCTACTCTCCTCACCCTCCTTTCTCCAAATCCCCATGTTTCTTGTGCTCCCCCTCCCTCCTTATACCAGGTTTAGGTACTCTATTATTCGAGAATTAATTATTCTTTAAAAT